>NC_069499.1:1220137407-1220412407 GCF_027579735.1 Bombina bombina
ACAGAAAGAGATAGATGCCAATAGTTATAGATAGATGGAGATAGAAAGAGATAGATGCTAATAGTTATAGATAGATGGAGATAGAAAGAGATAGATGCTAATAGTTATAGATAGATGGAGATAGAAAGAGATAGATGCTAATAGTTATAGATAGATGGAGATAGAAAGAGATAGATGCCAATAGTTATAGATAGATGGAGATAGATAGACAGAAAGAGATAGATGCCAATAATTATAGATAGATGGAGATAGAAAGAGATAGATGCTAAAAGAGAGAGCGAGAGGCAGAAAGGTTAAACATTTAAAAGTATGGCCTTTTTTCTGTGATGGTAACATATTTGGGAATGACCTTATATTATTACAAGATGACATCTACCCAGCGCATCTCCTTGTGTATCTTTCGCCACCTTTACTTATGTTATTAAATAAAGAACTTGCAAGTCTAGTTTGTAAGTTAGTGTCCTGAACACTGGCTGCAATTAGATTTGGTTTCTACTACGTCTCTAAATAGCTATAATTCTGAGATTGACATTTTAAGTGGTATAAGAGCACTTTAACTGTGGCCATTTAATCCATATTTATAAAACCTCTTAACCCAGGGAGCTGATGGACTAGTTTCCTGTAATTTGAGCTGCTCCATTCATGCACTCTGTAAAATGTGGTGTCCTTTATAATTAATAATTAATGCAAAGGTTTGGGTGGAAAGGGAGGGGAATCTGGTTGTGTGTTGCTTGCAGCAGTAGTTCCTCAGCTTATAGAATATGATGATAGTTTGTGTTTAAAGTTAATATATGATATGATTTATGATATGAAGTGCGAAGGAAATGTAGAAAAATTTGAATCAGGAAGGCACCCACTATATGTTTAGGCTGTCGTTGGCTAATCTAGGTTACCTATGATATTGAGAAGCAAGCCTCAAATTTAGTTTTTAGCCACAGATAGAATTTATTTAAAAATATATGTAGAATCATTTTATAAAGTAAATAGCCAGAAGTAACATTTTGAGATCCCTTCTTTTTTGACACTAGGGATTTGTCTAACCCTGGCTTAGGGAACTCCATATTATATGCTATAAATGTATATTTATTGCTTTATAAATGCAGTGCTTTATTGTACACTTAAAGGGACACTAACCCCAAAATGTTTTTTTCATGATTAAGGTGAAGAATACATTTTTAAACAACATTCCAATTTATTTCTATTATCCAATTAGCTTAATTCTTTAGATATCCTTTCTTGAAGAAATAGCAATGTACATGGATGAGCCAATCACACAAGGCATCTATGTGCAGCCACCAATCAACAGCTACTGAGCCTATCTAGATATGCTTTTCAGCAAAGGATATAAAGAGAAGAAGCAAATTAGATAAAAGAAGTAAATTAGAAAGTTGTTTAAAATTACATGCTCTTCGATCTATTCCTCGTTAATAATAATCTATGTAGGTCAGAAGTAAGGACAGGTATTCTTCCTATTTTTTTGTCAGACCATGCCCCAATTTATCTGGAGTTTCAATTAAATCAGTCTAAAAACAGATCAACACGTTTTTTCTTTCCTTCATTTCTCGCCTCTGATCTGAAGTTTAGAAATTGGCTCAAACTTAAGTTTGCTGATTATGTAAAACATAATCAATCTCATATAGATTCTCCTCGTGTTTTCTGGGAAGCCGCAAAGGCAGTTCTCAGAGGTGAAATAATAGCTTATAGTGCTCTGAGAATCAGAAAAATAAAGTTAAGAGAAAAGGAAGTTACTAACGCAGTTATTAACTCCTACAACTCTTTTTTGCTGGAAAAATACATCGGAGCCAAGAGCGCTAGAGGCACTTTCACGGTTTATCAGGAAATACAGAGAGACTTAAAACTTCAAGCCAGACTATATAGATTTGGAAATAAATCGGGTAAACTTTTGGCCAATTTGGTTAAAAAGGAGAAAAAGTCATCTTTCATTGAAAAACGTACAAAAGGCCGGCGTGTCTCTTAAGAAATCTGAAGAGATTGCGGAAGCATTTGTCAGATACTATCAGGATCTGTACTCTTATAGGGCCTCGAATCTCTCGGGCGACGCAATTCTGGAGTGAAATTTCTTATCTTAAAATCTCAGCTGACATGATTGACACGCTTAATGCCCCAATATTGGAAACGGAAATTGTAAAGACCATTACAGATCTCCCCCCAAATAAAACACCAGGCCCAGATTGTTTGCCGAACAAGTTTTACAAAATCATGAACAATGAGATTGCTCCTTATCTTAACAATCTTTACAATAGCATGTATGTTAAGGGAGATCCAGTAGCCACCTCTTTCTCGGCTTCTAACACTATTCTAATTTTGAAGGGTGGGAAGGACCCTTCCCTTAAGGAATCATATAGGCCTATTGCCCTTTTAAATGTAGATTACAAAATCCTATGCTCCATTATTGCTAGACAGCTGCAGTCATCACTAGTTAATATCATTCACCCAGATCAGGCTGGGTTTCTTTACAAAAGAAACTCCTCTGCAAAAATCAGAGAGGCCCTGGTTACAACTGAATATTTTAGGACCATGGAGGCGCTGGGAAGCCGGGGGGAGGAGGGCGTCCCTGACCTAGCCATCGTCTCAATAGATGCAGAAAAAGCATTCGATTCAATTCATTTCGATCATTTGTTTACTTCACTAACTAATTTTGGGTTTAAGGGAGAGTTCCTGAGATTTGTCACTAATTTATATAAAGAACCAAACACAAGATTGATTGTGAATAATATTGTCTCTTTACAGGTAACTCTTAGAAGGGGAACTCGACAGGGGTGCCCTCTCTTCCCCTTGCTTTTTGACGTCTCAATCGAACCCCTGGCAATCATGGTCAGACATCAATTACCAGGAATTAAAATAGGTGATCAGACCTTAAAAATTGCTCTCTATGCGGATGATGTCTTACTATATCTTTCTGATACTCAAACCAGTATACCGAAATTTCTGGACATCGCCACTCGGTTCGGATCTTTCTCGGGCTATAAGATCAACGAAGCAAAATCAGAGCTGCTATGGCTCAAAAAAAATAACTCCCCTTCCAACATTCCTTTTAGCATGGTGAAAGATTCCCTTAAATACTTAGGAATTCTTATTCCCTCTATACCAGGGGAACTATACAACCTCAACATTACTCCATTACAGGTAACTCTTAGAAGGGGAACTCGACAGGGGTGCCCTCTCTTCCCCTTGCTTTTTGACGTCTCAATCGAACCCCTGGCAATCATGGTCAGACATCAATTACCAGGAATTAAAATAGGTGATCAGACCTTAAAAATTGCTCTCTATGCGGATGATGTCTTACTATATCTTTCTGATACTCAAACCAGTATACCGAAATTTCTGGACATCGCCACTCGGTTTGGATCTTTCTCGGGCTATAAGATCAACGAAGCAAAATCAGAGCTGCTATGGCTCAAAAAAAATAATAACTCCCCTTCCAACATTCCTTTTAGCATGGTGAAAGATTCCCTTAAATACTTAGGAATTCTTATTCCCTCTATACCAGGGGAACTATACAACCTCAACATTACTCCAATCTTAACAAACATAAGGGAGAAATTGAGAAGTTGGCAGTGCCTCCCAATATCTATTTCTGGTCGGATAGCTCTATTTAAAATGGTTTTACTGCCTAAGCTTCTATATATACTCCAGAATACCCCATTAATTCTACTGGAAAAGGATGTTCGAATACTCAACAGTGCACTTAGTAAATTCATATAGCAGGGAAAAAAACCAAGGATCTCTTTAAACAAATTGTCCCTTTTGAAAGAGAATGGCGGTCTTGCACTCCCCAATATCCGCTTATATAATCTTGCTTTCCTTGTGCGAGTGGTGGCAGACTGGATTTCCCATAGCGACTATGTTACAAATAACATATTAGACGAAACCATATGCTACCCTTATCTCCCTTTAGCATTAATTCATTGTCCACCCAAAGATCTACCAAGAGAAATTAAAATACTCAAAACCTTCTCAAACCCGTTAAAGGCATGGTGGAAGGTGGGGGAACTTCTGTCTTTAAACTGCAAAGTTTCACAGCATTTGCCATTATTGGGTAACCCGAAATTCCCTGCAGGCCTGAGCTCTGCACCATTTAAGACCTGGCATAATCAGGGCCTGAACAGGGTGCAACATCTCATTGATATAAAGAGAAAATGTGTTAAATCTTTTGAGGAATTAAAAAAAGACTTCAAAATAAACAATAAGGATTTTTATGCATATTTGCAAAGCAGACATTTTCTTACAGAGCTCATGAAAGAAGCAGGCTGGTCTTGGTCCCTGGGCAAACTGGAAAGTTGGTTAACATTGTTTAAAAATGGACATAGATCCATCTCCCTATGTTACCAACTGATCAATTCTAGTAAAGGTGAATCGGAGCTAGAGAAAATTACCTCACTGTGGAACCAGATGATACCTCACTCTAACATCGATATTGAATCCGTCCAACTATCAATTCAGAAAGTGGCCCAGGCCACTTTGTCAGCTACATGGCGGGAGATGCATATTAGACTCATTCACAATTCGTACTTTCCCCCCAAAAAAGGCAGTAAAATTTGTAACCTTGACTTCAAAAAGTGCCCAAAATGTTCGTTCCCGGCAGCCGATCTAATGCACATGATCTGGGAATGTCCCAAAATAAGGCATCTCTGGTGGAAACTTGAGTTTTGGCTTAGTAAAACTCTCAAGATTCCTCTGGTGGTTCTAACACACTCACAAATCATATTTGGCCTGGTACAACATACAAATGAAAAAGTGATTTTTCTGTCTATATTGGCAACTAGATATCTTATTTTTAAAAACTGGAAGCTGAGAGCAACACCAACCATCCCAGAAATTAAAAATTGTCTAAAAAAACAATGTTTACTAGAACAAAGAGATCCCAACCTAGACAACAAATCCGATATCAAAAATTTCTTTGGTAAATGGTCAGTGTTTATTAGGTCACTGCCTGACATGGAGGTCAATGATCTGATCTTCCCCTTCAGAAACTCTGAATTGATACTTCTAGGTTCCTGGTAACAACTAAGTAACTGAGAACTGACCCAACAAGTTGTTCTAAGGGCATTTCATCAAGATCTCGCCAAATATAATACTTTAGATGGGCGGGGGGAGTGAACGGGGGGGGTGTTTCCTTCCTCTTTCCCCCTCTCTTTTTCTTTTTCTCCCTTTTTTTTTTTTCTTTCTTTCTCCCTTATGTATGTTGTTTTACCTTGTTCTTTTTTTCTTTATTCTTGTAGGGGCTGGGGAGCTCCTCTATAGAGATAAAATTCAGCTGAATGTAATCTTATATTGGCTGACTAATCCTAACCTGGCTCAATTTTCCTAAATTCTCTATCTATAAAATATTAATAAAATAGAAATAATTAAGCTGGAAAAGGAAAATTAGTAGTGTAAAAGTCATCTATGTCCATATCTGATAAATTATTGAACTTGGCATAGTTAGGACCTAATTTATGTCAATATTATCATTGTACTGTTAATGGCTAACCCAGATTTTGCTAATTTAGGTTCTATCATTAAGATAGTCAAGTTTTGACTTAATTTTTTGTTGATGTTAAGATGGGCCTTGTATGGCGAAAACAAAATGTTGGAAGTTATTATGCTGAACAATAAAAAAATGACATGCTCTTTCTAAATCATGAAAGAACAAATGTAGGTTTCATGTCCCTTTAAGTTTTTTTTTTAAAATAATGTGCCCTCAGCATTAGTATTTATCTGATTTACTGGTGTATTTAACAAAAAGATATTCCCTTCTATATGTTTAGAGGTGGACATTAGTGTGTTTATTTCCCTCATATTTCTTTTTTTACCTATTCATTATAGGATTATTCATGAGGATGGATTCTCAGGAGAGGATGTCAAGCAGTACAAGCCTGTGGTTTATAGCAACACTATCCAATCTCTGGCAGCCATTGTTCGTGCCATGGATACTCTTGGCATTGAGTATGGTGATAAGGAACGAAGGGTAAGTTTCCACTTTGTATGTCCCAGAACTTTCTACAGGCACAGAAACACACAATACAGTTAATATAAGTTGCTTCTCTCTACATAATAGCCATTTATCTTCCTAAAATCAGATAAAAGGGCCCCAACAGTCAAGAAATGGCATGCTCTTATTTGTTGGAGCATGTTGTAGATTCTTAGGTTAGTGTCCCTGATATATATATATATATATATATATATATATATATATATATATATATATATATATATATATATATATATATATATATATATATATATATATATATATATACTGTGTATATATATATGTGTGTGTGTGTGTGTATGTATGTGTGTATGTGTATATATATATATATATATATATATATATATACTGTGTATATATATATATATGTGTGTGTGTGTGTGTATATGTATGTATATGTGTGTATATATATATATATATATATATATGCACACACAAGTAAAGTCCAGAAATAAGCAGGGAGCTTGGTACCAAAAGCCTTTTAATCCACAAACGTATAAACAAGAGGGCCTTAACCTATAACTTTTCGGTTCAGATGCAAACCTTTTTCAAATGGAGCCCATGTCATGCCACACTTTGCCAGGTGTGTGTTCTGGACTTTGCTTGTTATACGGATGGTGTGTGCCACTTCTCCACTTACATACACACACATATATGGACTAGCAGAGCCCTGCAGGTCCTGAGTGGAAATCTACACTGATCCACTCAGCAGAACCAGTTACACAACTCACCAGTGTAACTTGCGCTGTTGTTTGGATGAGTGGAGGTTTCTGCTGCTGACCAACAGTGCTCTGTGGCTCCTGATTGGTGCTTCTACTGTTTGTTTAACCCCCTACAAAGGTAGTGCAGGCTCACTAGTCTAAAAATTGCAGGGCCCTTAAACATAAACCTCAATTTTACTTGATTGACTAATATCTCTTCTTGAATGTGGGCATTTTATAAAGAGGAGTAACTTATTACATTTATCAAGATTTGCTAGAAGACATATAAAAAGTCTTATAATTCCAACAATTGTAATATAGTTCCCAGCGTACTGTGTGAGTTGAATTGAAACCTGATCCCCAAAACAGTATGTTAAATCCATTCAAATGTGTGTGTCTACTTTTATGTGGAATGGTTGTGTACATTTTTATCATCTATCTATTAAATGTAATTTTATTAAATTATATATATAATGCCATAGTTTGTTTTCTAAATCACAAGAAAAATCTTTCCTGATTCATCTTTCTTACTAGAACTTCAAACTTAAACTCTGTGCTCCTACCGCATTATGTACATTGTCTAAATATCGCATACGAGAGTGCTTAAACCTAGAATTTTGCTGCTTTTTTGCTTTAATATAAGATTTGTGGCCTTTTTCTTACTAAATACCAGGAATAAAAATGTCCTTAACTGCAAGGCATTGTGTATACAAACCAATACAGGTGGCCCTTGGTTTATGCCGGTTCAATTTGTGCCGTTTCAGAATAACAACCTTTTTTTTCCAGTCATGTGACTGCTATTGAAAAGCTTTGGAAAACAAAGTGAACTAATTAAAATAGCCAGTAGGTGGAGCCGTCCGCTTGTTTTGCAGCAAAGTTATGCAACTTAAAGGGCCATTAAACCCAAAAAAATTATTTCGCGATTTAGATAGAGAATACAATTTTAAACAACATTCCAATTTACTTCTATTATGTAATTTGGTGCAATCTTTAGATATCCTTTGTTAAAGAAATAGCAATGCACATTGGTGAGCGAATCACATGAGGCATCTATGTGCAGCCACCAATCAGAAGCTACTGAGCCTATCTAGATATGCTTTTCAGGAAAGAATATCAAGAGAATAAAGCAAAGTATATAATAGAAGAAAATTAAAAAGTTGTTTAAAATGGTATTCTCTATCTGAATCATGAAAGAAAAAAATTGGGTTTAATATACCTTTAACAGGTCTGAAATTGATCTGTGTACACAGAACAGACATTAGCTATCGAGCACTTGAACAATTGACAAAGGCTGAACCAAACTATTCTTGAGAAAGACTACATGTATAGCACACACGGGGTTACATAACAATGGTACTACCCACAGAGGGAATACTATATAGAAGGTCAAAAACACCATGTCAAAAACACTTAGAATTTGACAAAATCAGAAATTGCAATAAAATTTAACCTTTATTAAGAGCATAGTTAAAGTTGGAAAACACACACTTAGGAGCCAAAATTTAATTGAAATACATTGATGAGGGCTGGATGTAGTGTATAGATCCCTTGCAATTGCTATAATAAAGATTGGCCCTCCCTAAAGGAGCTGCTTAGTAATATAACCCACTATAGTGAGTTACTATTCTGTTATTGTAGCGGGACTATAACCACTGGTTCACCTGATAGGTGATGATAGATGTATGTCGGATACCATATAGATAGTGAATCTGTGCTGTGCCCCTGTTGCGAGTATACTGCTATCGAGCAGCCACTTCCCTATTATCTTCCTGTCCAGCTGCTTGAGGTGAAGGTGCCTAACTGCAGATTGAAATGCATAGAATAGGTGTAGACCCAATATTATCTAACATGCTAACAATGCAGAGAACTGATTGCAGAAAAATGCAAGTAAAAAAATGTTTTTGTTCATTAAACTTAGTTTGATGATGATACAATCTATATTATTAGGTTTATAATGCTGTTTAGCATTTAAAGTCTTCATTTCAAAGCTTTAAAAATAATGTATTGGGTGTTACTTATGTAAATTTTGAGAGGGTCCTGGAACCTAACTCCCTCACTTCCCATTGACTTACATTATAAACTGGGTTTCAATTTACAACGGTTTCGATTTACAACCATTCCTCCTGGAACCTAACCCCGGCGTAAACTGAGGGCTACCTGTACATTTCTATATATAAAAACCACACACACTACATACTTACAAGATTGTTAAAAATAATTAACTGCCTTGAGTGGGATTTGAACCTGAGAACTTTAACATAGCAGTGAAGATACTGTGTGTCACAATGGCATCATACTCAAAAATCAGTAAGTAATCAGTAAGTAATCACAATTTGTACTGAATCATTTAAAGACCTTACATTGATACTACATGCAGGATATGGTTGCATATAATCTTATACAACTCCTTAACAAATGTAATACATTAAGGGCCAGATTATGAGTGGGGTTTATCGCTGGTGTTTGAGCATCGGGTGTAGCGCCAATATTACAAGTTAAAAGTAAGTACAAAGGTTTGAGCGCAATCACAATTTACGCTAGAATGATTACCACGCCTCTGGTTAAATTTACTTCTACCGGAGTTATCGAAGTGAGCGGAAGCGTTAAATACCACTCCACTCATAATCTGGCCCTAAATAAGATAACAAGCAATCTGAGTTTCCTTCCATCTTTGTCAACTACTCTTCTTATTGTACTTGTTGGGTTTTATTGTTCTACTAAAATCTGTCAGTCTGCGAATGATAAAATTTAAGTTTTAAGATGTTTAATTTGGGGAAGTTTGCACAACTATTTCATAACCTAGAACATAAATGGAGGACCCTGATTGGTCAAAGTTTCCGTTAGAATGCCTGCCCTGCTAAACATAAACATGAGTTCCTTGGCTGCTGACTTTGTAGATTTTTTAGTTAAGGTAAAGCTTCTTAGCATTTAGTGGCGTAGTCAGAGAATATCAGTATATTTTGATGCCCCCTTGCTGATTTCACCAGTTACACCTCTGTTATTGATATTAAAACTATTGGCCTGGCATATGCCTTCAAAAGGTCTGTACACTGCTACCCTACTGAGGAAAGAAGAGCAGTACTCTGTGATGAAGGCAAATATCCAAGCCCAGTAGAACCTTTGTAGGGATCTCTCTTGTATTCTCAGTACCCCAATGTGCTCCCAGTGTGTGGTTGTGTGCAAGATTGAAAACCGTGTTCCTAACAGAATGGGGTACTCAACTCCATAAAACAAATCATTCTGAACATCAGAGCAGGGAGAAAAAGGACACTATCTGGCTACACCGGAGTGTCATTAAAATCCTGAATATTCTCTTTTTTATTATTTGATGAGCTGTTCTGTATTACATGAAAAAATTCTAATTAGTAGAAGGAAATAAAAAAACTGAATATTTTTAAAAAAAATATATTAACATTAGCAGAGTTAACTTCTAATTGTGCTATCCTACTGTGCCATACCTTACTGCTACCAGATTCCTCTTCTATCTATTTCAAATACTATTTCTTGTTTGTCTACTCTGCATATTTCACCCATTGGGGCCTATTTATGAAAGGCCTGTCGGACGTGATCCAACATAGTGGATCATGTCCGACAGACCTCGCTGAATGCGGAGAGCAATACACTCTCCACATTCAGCATTGCACCAGCAGCTCTTGTGAATTGCTGGTGCAATGCCGCCCCCTGCAGATTTGCGGCCAATCGGCCTCTAGCAGGGGGGTGTCAATCAACCCGATCGTATTTGATCGGGTTGAATTGCGGTGATGTCTGTCCGCCTCCTCAGAGCAGGCGGACAGGTTATGCTTCATAACTGATGTTTCTGGGAGCCTTCATTGTGTCTGTGGTCAGAACAGGGATAGAAAGACTAGGTATAAATCCCGCCTTGAAGTAAAATGTGTACACATCCATCAGAGCTCCAAACAATCCTGTATTCTGAGGAGATTGCATGGGTTTGAAGTTATGTTCTGCGGTTTCTTTCAAACCCTTGTCCCACTAGTGGTTCCTAAAAACTTCCACAATTAAACTATGCACTCCAGACCTTGCCCCCAGAGTGCTTGATTCTTATATGCCAGCCTGCCGCTTCCAATAACAGAATTTGAACATACTGTTTATATGATTGTTCTTATGCTTCAATGATAGATAATTCCTTTATTACCCATTCCCCATTTTTGCATAAACCAACACAATTATAATATTATATGTTTTACTTCTGTGATTACCTTGTATCTAAGCCTCTGCAGACTACCCCCTTATTTCAGTTCTTTTGACAGACTTGCATTTTAGCCAATCAGTGCTGACTCCTAGGTAACTTTACGTGCATGAGCTCAATGCTATCTATATGGCACACATGAACTAACACCCTCTAGTGGTGAAAAACTGTCAAAATGCATTTATTTTAGTGGCGACCTTCAAGGTCTAAGAAATTAGCATATGATCCCACCTACGTTTAGCTTTCAACTAAGAATACCAAGAGAACAGAGCAAAATTGGTGATAAAAGAAAATTGAAAAGTTATTTAAAATTACATGCCCTATTTAAATCATGAAAGTGTATTTCTTTCATGTAATTGGCAAGAGTCCATGAGCTAGTGACATATGGGATATACAATCCTACCAGGAGGGGCAAAGTTTCCCAAACCTCAAAATGCCTATAAATACACCCCTCACCACACCCACAATTCAGTTTTACAAACTTTGCCTCCAATGGAGGTGGTGAAGTAAGTTTGTGCTAAGATTTCTACGTTGATATGCACTTCTCAGCATTGTTGAAGCCCGATTCCTCTCAGAGTACAGCGAATGTCAGAGGGACGTGAAGGGAGTATCACCTATTGAATACGATGATTTCTCTAACGGGGGTCTATTTCATGGGTTCTCTGTTATCGGTCGTAGAGATTTATCTCCTACCTCCCTTTTCAAATCGACGATATACTCTCAATTTACTATTACCTCTACTAATAACTGTTTTAGTACTGGTTTGGCTATCTGCTATATGTGGATGGGTGTCTTTTGGTAAGTATGTTTTTTATTTCTTAAGACACCTCAGCTATGGTTTGGCACTTTATGCATTTATATAAAGTTCTAAATATATGTATTGTACTTATATTTGCCATGAGTCAGGTTCATGTCTTTCCATGTGCAGACTGTCAGTTTCATATTTGGGGAATTTTTAAACATTTTAAGAAATTTATTTCTTACCTGGGGTTTAGTCTTTTTTTCAATTGACTACTTTCTTGCTATTGCGGGTATTAGGCCCGCGGGTGCGTCAAATGCTAAACTTTATTGCGTCATTCTTGGCGCGAACATTTTTTTGCTGTGGAAAAAGACATTTATGACGCAACTTCGTCATCTCCGGCGTCATACGTGACGCCGAGACCTTTCACACGGCGGCGTCATTAGTGACGAGAGTGTGTCATTTCCGGTTATTTTTGTTAAAAAAGTTTGTTACGTTGTGTGTCATACTTGGCGCCAAATTTTTTTCATTATTTCAATACCCCATTGATGTTTGCCTCTTGCTTTTTTCTCTATCAGAGGCCTATGCTTTTGCATTTTTTCCCATTCCTGAAACTGTCATATAAGGAAATAGATAATTTTGCTTTATATGTTGTTTTTTCTTTTACATTGAGCAAGATGTCCCAATCTGATCCTGCCTCAGAAGTTTCTGCTGGAACATTGCTGCCTGACATCGGTTCTACCAAAGTTAAGGGCATTTGTTGTAAAAGTGTAGAAATTATTCCACCAAATGTCATTTGTAATAGTTGTCATGATAAACTTTTACATGCAGATAGTGTTTCCATCAGTAATAGTTCATTGCCAGTTGCAGTTCCTTCAACTTCTAATGTACATGATATACCTGTAAATTTTAAAGAATTTGTATCTGATTCTATTCTGAAGGCTTTGTCTGCATTTCCACTTTCTAATAAACGTAAAAGGTCTTTTAAAACTTCTCATTTAGCTAATGAAATTTCAAATGACCAGCAACATAATAATTTATCCTCTACTGATGAGGATCTATCTGATTCAGAAGATCCTTCCTCAGACATTGACACTGACAAATCTACTTATTTATTTAAAATAGAGTATATGCGTTCTTTATTAAAAGAAGTGTTAATTACTTTGGATATTGAGGTAACCAGTCCTATTGACGTTCAGTCTAATAAACGTTTAAATGCTGTTTTTAAACCTCCTGTGGTTTCCCCAGGAGTTTTTCCTATTCCTGAGGCTATTTCTAATATGATTTCTAGGGAATGGAATAAGCCAGGTACTTCTTTTATTCCTTCTTCAAGGTTTAAAAAATTGTATCCTTTACCAGCAAAATCTATAGAGTTTTGGGAAAAAATCCCCAAAGTTGATGGGGCTATTTCTACTCTTGCTAAACGTACCACTATTCCTATGAAAGATAGTACTTCCTTTAAGGATCCTTTAGATAGGAAGCTTGAATCCTATCTAAGGAAGGCCTATTTATATTCAGGTCATCTTCTCAGACCTGCTATTTCTTTGGCTGATGTTGCGGCTGCCTCAACTTTTTGGTTGGAGAATTTAGCGCAACATGAATTGGATCCTGACATATCTAGCATTACTCGCTTACTGCAACATGCTAATAATTTTATTTGTGATGCCATTTTTGATATTATGTCTTTAGCTGTATTAGCTAGAAGAGCTTTGTGGCTTAAATCTTGGAATGCTGATATGACATCTAAATCTAGATTACTATCTCTTTCTTTCCAAGGTAATAATTTATTTTGTTCTCAGTTGGATTCTATTATTTCAACTATCACTGGAGGAAAAGGAGTTTTTCTGCCTCAGGATAAAAAACCTAGGGGGAAATCTAAGGCTTCTAACCGTTTTCGTTCCTTTCGTCAGAATAAGGAACAAAAACTCAATCCTCCTCCCAAGGAATCTGCTTCCAGTTGGAAGCCTTCCTCTAATTGGAATAAATCCAAGCCATTTAGGAAACCAAAGTCTGCCCCTAAATCCGCATGAAGGTGCGGCCCTCATTCCAGCTCAGCTGGTAGGTGGCAGATTAAGGTTTTTCAAGGATTTTTGGATAAAATCTGTCCAAAATCATTGGATTCAGAGCATTGTCTCTCAGGGGTATCAAATAGGATTCAAAGTAAGACCTCCTGTGAGAAGATTTTTTCTCTCACGCATCCCTGTAAATCCAGTAAAAGCTCAGGCTTTTCTGAAGTGTGTTTCAGATCTGGAGTCTTCAGGGGTAATCATGCCAGTTCCTCCTCAGGAACAAGGTTTGGGGTTTTATTCAAACCTATTTATTGTACCAAAGAAAGAAAATTTATTCAGACCAGTTCTGAATCTGAAAATTTTGAATCGTTATGTAAGAGTACCAACTTTCAAGATGGTGACTATAAGGACTATTCTGCCTTTTCTTCAGCAAGGACATTATATGTCCACAATAGACTTGCAGGATGCATACCTTCATATTCCGATTCATCCAGAACACTATCAGTTTCTGAGATTCTCTTTTCTAGACAAGCATTACCAATTTGTTGCTCTTCCATTTGGCCTAGCAACAGCTCCAAGAATCTTTTCAAAGGTTCTGGGTGCCCTACTATCTGTAATCAGAGAACAGGGTATTGCGGTGTTTCCTTATTTGGACGATATCTTGGTACTAGCTCAGTCTTTACATACTGCAGAATCTCACACGAATCAACTAGTGTTGTTTCTTCGGAAACATGGTTGGAGGATCAATTTACCAAAAAGTTTCTTGATTCCTCAGACAAGGGTCACCTTTTTAGGCTTCCAGATAGATTCAGTGTCCATGACTCTGTCTCTAACAGACAAGAGATGTTTAAAATTGGTCGCAGCATGCCGGCACCTTCAGTCTCAGTCATTCCCTTCAGTGGCTATGTGCATGGAAGTTTTAGGTCCCATGACTGCAGCATCGGACGCGATCCCCTTTGCTCGTTTTCACATGAGACCTCTCCAGCTTTGCATGCTGAATCAATGGTGCAGGGATTATACAAAGATATCACAATTAAATCCTTGAATCCCAATGTACGACAATCTCTGACATGGTGGATAGATCACCATCGTTTGGTTCAAGGGACTTCCTTTGTTCGGCCAACCTGGACTGTGATCTCAACAGATGTGGGTCTTTCAGGTTGGGTAGCTGTTGGGGGATCTCTGACAGCACAAGGAGTTTGGAAATCTCAAGAGGTGAGATTACCAATAAATATTTTAGAACTCCGTGCAATTCTCAGGGCTCTTCAGTTTTGGCCTCTGCTAAAGAGAGAACCGTTCATTTGTTTTCAGACAGACAATATCACAACTGTGGCTTATGTCAATCATCAGGGTGGTACTCGCAGTCCCCAAGCTATGAAAGAAGTATCTCGGATACTTGCTTGGGCGGAATCCAGCTGCTGTCTAATCTCTACGGTGCATATCCCAGGTGTAGACAATTGGGAGGCGGATTATCTCAGCCGCCAGACTTTACATCCAGGGGAGTGGTCTCTCCATCCAGATGTGTTTTCTCAGATTGTTCAGATGTGGGGTCTTCCAGAGATAGATCTCATGGCCTCTCATCTACACAGGAAACTTCCCAGATACCTGTCCAGGTCCAGGGATGTTCAGGCGGAAGCAGTGGATGCACTGACACTTCCTTGGTGTTATCATTCTGCTTACATCTTCCCGCCTCTAGTTCTCCTTCCAAGAGTGATCTCCAAAATCATCATGGAACAGTCTTTTGTGTTGCTGGTGGCTCCAGCATGGCCACACAGGTTTTTGTATGCGGATCTGGTTCGGATGTCCATTTGCCCGCCTTGGCCACTTCCGTTACGGCCGGACCTACTATCTCAAGGTCCGTTTTTCCATCAGGATCTCAAATCATTAAATTTGAAGGTATGGAAATTGAACGCTTAGTTCTAAGTCATAGAGGTTTCTCTGACTCAGTAATTAAAATACTATGTTACAAGCTCGTAAATCTGTCTCTAGAAAGATTTATTATAGAGTTTGGAAGACTTACATTGCATGGTGTTCTCATAAATTCTCCTGGCATTCTTTTAGAATTCCTAGAATTTTACAGTTCCTTCAGGATGGTTTGGATAAGGGTTTGTCTGCAAGTTCCTTGAAAGGTCAAATCTCAGCTGTTTCTGTTTTATTTCACAGAAAGATTGCTATACTTCTTGATATTCACTGTTTTGTACAGGCTTTAGTTCGTATTAAGCCTGTCATTAAATCAATTTCTCCTCCTTGGAGTCTTAATTTGGTTCTGAAGGCTTTACAGGCTCCTCCATTTGAGCCTATGCATTCTTTGGACATTAAACTACTTTCTTGGAAAGTGTTGTTCCTTTTGGCTATCTCTTCTGCTAGAAGAGTTTCAGAGCTATCTGCTCTTTCTTGTGAGTCTCCTTTTCTGATTTTTCATCAGGATAAAGCAGTTTTGCGGACTTCTTTTCAAATTTTTACCTAAGGTTGTGAATTCTAACAACATTAGTAGAGAAATTGTTGTCCCTTCCTTATGTCCTAATCCTAAGAATTCTTTGGAAAGATCCTTACATTCTTTGGATGTGGTAAGAGCTTTGAAATATTATGTGGAAGCTACTAAAGATTTCAGGAAGACGTCCAGTCTATTTGTTTTATTTTCTGGTCCTAGGAAAGGTCAGAAGGCTTCAGCTATTTCCTTGGCTTCTTGGTTGAAACTTTTGATTCATCAAGCTTATTTGGAGTCGGGTCAGGCCCCCCCTCAGAGAATTACAGCTCATTCTACTAGATCGGTCTCCACTTCGTGGGCTTTTAAGAATGAAGCTTCAGTTGATCAGATTTGCAAAGCGGCCACTTGGTCCTCTTTGCATACATTTACTAAATTCTACGGTTTTGATGTATTTGCATCTTCGGAAGCAGTTTTTGGTAGAAAAGTTCTTCAGGCAGCTGTTTCAGTTTGATTCTTCTGCTATTTGATTTAAGTTTTTTTCTTTCAAATTAAATAAACTTATGTTTTTGGGTTGTGGATTAATTTTTTCAGCGGAATATGGCTGTTTTTATTCCCTCCCTCTCTAGTGACTCTTGAGTGGAACATCTACATCTTGGGTATTGATATCCCATATGTCACTAGCTCATGGACTCTTGCCAATTACATGAAAGAAAACATAATTTATGTAAGAACTTACCTGATAAATTAATTTCTTTCATATTGGCAAGAGTCCATGAGGCCCACCCTTTTTATGGTGGTTATGATTTTTTGTATAAAGCACAATTATTTCCAAATTTCCTTTGTTGATGCTTTCTACTCCTTTCTTTATCACCCCACTGCTTGGCTATTCGTTAAACTGAATTGTGGGTGTGGTGATGGGTGTATTTATAGGCATTTTGAGGTTTGGGAAACTTTGCCCCTCCTGGTAGGATTGTATATCCCATATGTCACTAGCTCATGGACTCTTGCCAATATGAAAGAAATTAATTTATCAGGTAAGTTCTTACATAAATTATGTTTTTGGGACTTGACTGTCTCTTTAATATTTGGGTGGCTAACAATGATGGTGACGACCCAGCAGCCCGCATAATATATGGATATGAGTGTTGCACACAATCTGTGTTCATATCTTTACATGGTATTCCAAAACTAACTTTCTAAAAAGCTTACACTTTAACTTGACAACCAAAAACTGTTGCCATATCTAGCAGTGAGATTATACAGACAGTAAACACTTTGTAATATAAAATGCTTAATTATGCCCAGTAACACAACTCTGTACTACACTTTATATTATATACTTTGCACCCTTTTCCTATAATTTAAGTCTGAAAATTGTGTATTTTCCAGACCTAAAAACAGAGCACATAGCAGGCTAACTTTGCCACATATCTCCTATAATTTGCAGTTTATTTCATATTTTCTGCTGAAGGGAAACCATGGAGAATTTGTTAGGACAATGACAGTGCCAAGCCCTATAATCTTCTGACGCAAGTCTGTATTGGCTCCTCCAAATAAGAAAAGTGGTGGCTGGAGTTTGACCATTGCAAAAACAACTGCAGTAAACAAGGTGTTACTATGCTATAAAATAGTACAGACTCTGTTGATATGTTATCCTATTTGAAGACTGCAAGAAATTGTTGTAATCATAAGGTGTTTACTGTCCCTTTAACTATGTTATCTACTCAAACCAGCCTTTTCTGACACATTTATGTATATTTAGCAACCAGTAGCTACTTACATAGTAAGCTGCCTTAGACACAGGCCTCTCACTTTCTTTTGTATCAGAATTTCTCACATGTTGTTTTTGTAATTGTGCCCCTTTTAATATTGCATTATAAAAAAAAAACATTTAGTAAATAGTGTGAATATTATGGGGTTGATCACAATCCTTTAGAAAAAAAAATGTTTCACATGATTTATCTACAAAGATTCCCATAGACTTTAATGAAAATTTTCTGTTTAAAATCATTATGAATGTTTTTCTATCAACCCCTATGTTTGAAAAGTTATGTTCCAAGAAGAGTTATAATAGGACATGATTGGTTTGGGATATGTAGAATAGTTTTTAGTAAACAAAGTGGAAAAAGGAATTTCCAATCACATGATGCTTAGCCACAACTCCTGTTCGGTTTATAACTAATCACATGATGTTTAGCCACAACTCCTGTTACGTTTATAACCAATCACATGATGCTTAGCCACAACTCCTGTTCGGTTTATAACTAATCACATGATGTTTAGCCACAACTCCTGTTCCATTTATAACCAATCACATGATGCTTAGCCACAACTCCTGTTCGGTTTATAACCAATCACATGATGCTTAGCCACAACTCCTGTTCCGTTTATAACTAATCACATGATGCTTATGCACACTTTCTGAGGAACAAGATCCTACTGAGCATGTGGACAAACTCACAGGGTATATGTATACTAGTCTGTGATTGGCTGATGGCTGTCACTTGATACAGGGGGACGGAAAATAGGAGAGAAAATACAATTTGAATTTAAAATAAGCAGTAGATTTTTTTCTGACAGAGTAGAGCTCCTGTTTCGTTTATAATCAATCACATGATGCTTAGCCACAGCTCCTCTTTCTTTTATAACCAATCACATGATGCTTAGCCACAGGTCTTTCTTTTATAACCAAATAAATGATGCTTAGCCACAGCTCCTGTTCCATTTATAGCCAATCACATGATGCTTAGCCACAGCTCCTCTTTCTTTTATAACCAATCACACCAATCATAATGCTTTTTCACTGTAAGAGCAATACAATTGAGGAGGTTGTGCATACCAATTCCATAGTTGCCAACATTTCAAAAAAAATTCCAGGGACACTTTGCAGCAGAGCAAGCAAGCGGGTTACTGGAGTATTGACGACCCACTGTTCAACTGCTCCGCCCACTCAGTTCTGCAATCAAAACACACCCATTTGAAAGTAATAGTATAATTTAGACTTATACATAGTTTATTATACAGATTACAGCACCAAGCTCTTACACCTACCCAGTCTCTGGAACACATTCTGGGCATATGGTTATCTTTACAACACACCATCAAAATTAGAAAGACAAATAATATGTGAACCCATTCAATAATAATAACAATATTCCATTAGGAATGAATTATATTTAAATAATACACTATATATATTTGTCATCTATCTATCTGTATATATGTATGTGTATGTATGTATGTGTGTATATATATATATATATATATATATATATATATATATACACAAACAACAAATGTTGTGCAAAGGAGATTTTCAGGGACATTTCCAGGGACAAAAAAAATCCAGGGACATACAACAAAATCCAGGGACTGTCCCTGGAAATCAGGGACTGTTGGCAACTATGCAATTCCTAGATATATTTAAAAATGGTTTGGATACATTTCTGGCTAGAAACAGAATTCAGGAATATGATTGCTTGTGTTAAATGTTTCACCTTTTAATGGGATTAATTTAAGCTCAACTGGAGCTTTTATGTAAGTATATTAGATTTGTATAGGTTGAACTCGAAGAACTTCAGTCTTTTTTTTCAACCTCATTTACTATGTGACATGATGCTTAGCTGCAGATCCTCTTTCTTTTATAACCAATCACATGATGCTTAGCCACAGCTCCTGTTCAGTTTATAACCAATCACATGATGCTTAGCCACAGCTCCTGTTTAGTTTATAACCACTAACATGATGCTTAGCCACAGCTCCTGTTTAGTTTATAACCAATCACACGATGCTTAGCCACAGCTCCTGTTCAGTTTATAACCAATCACACGATGCTTAGCAACAGCTCCTGTTCAGTTTATAACCAATCACATGATGCTTAGCCACAGCTCCTGTTTAGTTTATAACCAGTCACATGATGCTTAGCCACAGCTCCTGTTTAGTTTAAAACCAGTCACATGATGCTTAGCCACAGCTCCTGTTCAGTTTATAACCAATCACATGATGCTTAGCCACAGCTCCTGTTCAGTTTATAACCAATCACATGATGCTTAGCCACAGCTCCTGTTCAGTTTATAACCAATCACATGATGCTTAGCCACAGCTCCTGTTTAGTTTATAACCAGTCACATGATGCTATCACATGATACTTAGCAACAGCTCCTGTTTATAACTAGTCCCATGATGCTTATCCACAGCTCTTGTTCCATTTATAGCCAATCACATGATGCTTAGCCACAACTCCTGTTTAGTTTATAACCATTCCCATGATGCTTAGCCACAGTTCTTGTTCCATTTATAGCCAATCACATGATGCTTAGCCACAGCTACTGTTCAATTTATAACCATGCACATGATGCTCAGCCTCAGCTCCTTTTGCCTTTATAACAATCACATGATGCTCAGCCTCAGCTCCTCTAGCCTTTATAACAATCACATGATGCTCAGCCTCAGCTCCTCTAGCCTTTATAACAATCACATGATGCTCAGTCTCAGCTCCTCTTGCCTTTATAACCATGCACATGATGCTCAGCCTCAGCTCCTCTTGCCTTTATAACCATGCACATGATGCTCAGCCTCAGCTCCTCTTGCCTTTATAACCATGCACATGATGCTCAGTTTCAGCTCCTCTTGCCTTTATAACCATGCACATGATGCTCAGCCTCAGCTCCTCTTGTCTTTATAACCATGCACATGATGCTCAGCCTCAATTCCTCTTGCCTTTATAACCATGCACATGATGCTCAGTCTCAGCTCCTCTTGCCTTTATAACCATGCACATGATGCTCAGCCTCAGCTCCTCTTGTCTTTATAACCATGCACATGATGCTCAGCCTCAATTCCTCTTGCCTTTATAACCATGCACATGATGCTCAGTTTCAGCTCCTCTTGCCTTTATAACCATGCACATGATGCTCAGTCCCAGCTCCTCTTGCCTTTATAACCAATCACATGATGCTCAGCCTCAGCTCCTCTTGCCTTTATAACCATGCACATGATGCTCAGCCTCAGCTCCTCTTGCCTTTATAACAATCACATGATGCTCAGTCTCAGCTCCTCTTGCCTTTATAACCATGCACATGATGCTCAGCCTCAGCTCCTCTAGCCTTTATAACAATCACATGATGCTCAGTCTCAGCTCCTCTTGCCTTTATAACCATGCACATGATGCTCAGCCTCAGCTCCTCTAGCCTTTATAACCATGCACATGATGCTCAGTCTCAGCTCCTCTTGCCTTTATAACCATGCACATGATACTCAGCCTCAATTCCTCTTGCCTTTATAACCATGCACATGATGCTCAGCCTCAGCTCCTCTTGCCTTTATAACCATGCACATGATGCTCAGTCTCAGCTCCTCTTGCCTTTATAACCATGCACATGATGCTCAGCCTCAGCTCCTTTTGCCTTTATAACAATCACATGATGCTCAGCCTCAGCTCCTCTTGCCTTTATAACCATGCACATGATGCTCAGCCTCAGCTCCTCTTGCCTTTATAACCATGCACATGATGCTCAGTCTCAGCTCCTCTTGCCTTTATAACCATGCACATGATGCTCAGCCTCAGCTCCTCTTGCCTTTATAACAATCACATGATGCTCAGCCTCAGCTCCTCTTGCCTTTATAACCATGCACATGATGCTCAGCCTCAGCTCCTCTTGCCTTTATAACCATGCACATGATGCTCAGCCTCAGCTCCTCTTGCCTTTATAACCATGCACATGATGCTCAGCCTCAGCTCCTCTTGCCTTTATAACCATGCACATGATGCTCAGTCTCAGCTCTTCTTGCCTTTATAACCATGCACATGATGCTCAGCCTCAGCTCCTCTTGCCTTTATAACCATGCACATGATGCTCAGTCTCAGCTTCTCTTGCCTTTATAACCATGCACATGATGCTCAGCCTCAGCTCCTCTTGCATTTATAACCATGCACATGATGCTCAGCCTCAGCTCCTCTTGTCTTTATAACCATGCACATGATGCTCAGCCTCAGCTCCTCTTGCCTTTATAACCATGCACATGATGCTCAGCCTCAGCTCCTCTTGCCTTTATAACCATGCACATGATGCTCAGCCTCAGCTTCTCTTGCCTTTATAACCATGCACATGATGCTCAGCCTCAGCACCTCTTGCCTTTATAACCATGCACATGATGCTCAGCCTCAGCTCTTCTTGCCTTTATAACCATGCACATGATGCTCAGCCTCAGCTCCTCTTGCCTTTATAACCATGCACATGATGCTCAGCCTCAGCTCCTCTTGTCTTTATAACCATGCACATGATGCTCAGCCTCAGCTCCTCTTGCCTTTATAACCATGCACATGATGCTCAGCCTCAGCTCCTCTTGTCTTTATAACCATGCACATGATGCTCAGCCTCAGCTCCTCTTGTCTTTATAACCATGCACATGATGCTCAGCCTCAGCTCCTCTTGCCTTTATAACCATGCACATGATGCTCAGCCTCAGCTCCTCTTGCCTTTATAACCATGCACATGATGCTCAGGCTCAGCTCCTCTTGCCTTTATAACCATGCACATGATGCTCAGCCTCAGCTTCTCTTGCCTTTATAACCATGCACATGATGCTCAGCCTCAGCACCTCTTGCCTTTATAACCATGCACATGATGCTCAGCCTCAGCACCTCTTGCCTTTATAACCATGCACATGATGCTCAGCCTCAGCTCCTCTTGCCTTTATAACCATGCACATGATGCTCAGCCTCAGCTCCTCTTGCCTTTATAACAATCACATGATGCTCAGTCTCAGCTCCTCTTGCCTTTATAACCATGCACATGATGCTCAGCCTCAGCTCCTCTTGCCTTTATAACCATGCACATGATGCTCAGCCTCAGCTCCTCTTGCCTTTATAACCATGCACATGATGCTCAGCCTCAGCTCCTCTTGCCTTTATAACCAATCACATGATGCTCAGTCTCAGCTCCTCTTGCCTTTATAACCAATCACATGATGCTTAGCCACAGCTCATTTCCATTTTATAACCAATCACATGATGCTTAGCCACAGCTTCTACTCCTTTTTATAACAAATCTTTAAAATTCCTATTCCTAAATGGCAGAGAGTTAGTAGCCAGGAAGATCTCAAGCAAAAAACAAAAACCTTTGTGGAATGGTATCACGGGCAAGGAATGTCTCTTGCCTTTATAACATGGCTCATGATGCTTAGACAGAGCTTCTGGTCAGTTTAAAACCACACACATGATGATTAGCCACAGCTCATTTCCATTTAATAACCAATCACATGATGCTTAGCCACAGCTCATTTCCATTTTATAACCAATCACATGATGCTTAGCCAAAGCGCATTTCCATTTTATAACCAATCACATGATGCTTAGCCACAGCACCTGTTCAGTTTATAACCAATCACATGATGCTTAGCCACAGCTCCTACTCCTTTTTATAACAAATCCTTAAAATTCATATTCCTAAATGGCACAGAGTTAGTAGCCAGGAAGATCTCAAGTGAAAAACAAAAACCTGTGTGGAGTGGTATCATAGCAAGGAATGCACTTTATTTTACACACATGCAGACAAGATTTATCATTGATATTCTACAATATTTGCAGCTAAAAATGCGCAGGAGAATTAATTCCCTTATTTATCTTTTAAAAATGCACCTACATTTGGGCAAAAGGGCAAAGGGTTAAATTAGATTGTCGCAGGCATATTTTCTATAGTTCGCCTTATCAAATTGACTAGTTACTTATTTATCATTGCGCCTATAGTCAAAAATGTTATACTATGTGATAGATGGTGCAGCGGATTATAGATGTTGTACTATGTGATAGATGGTGCAGCGGATTATAGATGTTGTACTATGTGATAGATGGTGCAGCCCATTATAGATGTTGTACTATGTGATAGATGGTGCAGCGGATTATAGATGTTGTACTATGTAATAGATGGTGCAGCGGATTATAGATGTTGTACTATGTGATAGAGGGTGCAGCGGATTATAGATGTTGTACTATGTGATAGATGGTGCAGCGGATTATAGAAGTTGTACTATGTGATAGATGGTGCAGCGGATTATAGATGTTGTACTATGTGATAGATGGTGCAGCGGATTATAGATGTTGTACTATGTGATAGATGGTGCAGCGGATTATAGATGTTGTACTATGTGATAGATGGTGCAGCGGATTATAGATGTTGTACTATGTGATAGATGGTGCAGCCCATTATAGATGTTGTACTATGTGATAGATGGTGCAGCCCATTATAGATGTTGTACTATGTGATAGATGGTGCAGCCCATTATAGATGTTGTACTATGTGATAGATGGTGCAGCCCATTATAGATGTTGTACTATGTGATAGATGGTGCAGCCCATTATAGATGTTGTACTATGTGATAGAGGGTGCAGCCCATTATAGATGTTGTACTATGTGATAGATGGTGCAGCGGATTATAGATGTTGTACTATGTGATAGATGGTGCAGCCCATTATAGATGTTGTACTATGTGATAGATGGTGCAGCGGATTATAGATGTTGTACTATGTGATAGATGGTGCAGCCCATTATAGATGTTGTACTATGTGATAGATGGTGCAGCGGATTATAGGTGTTGTACTATGTGATAGATGGTGCAGCGGATTATAGATATTATACTATGTGATAGATGGTGCAGCGGATTATAGATGTTATACTATGTGATAGATGGTGCAGCGGATTATAGATGTTATACTATGTGATAGATGGTGCAGCGGATTATAGAAGTTGTACTATGTGATAGATGGTGCAGCGGATTATAGATCTTGTACTATGTGATAGATGGTGCAGCGGATTATAGATGTTGTACTATGTGATAGATGGTGCAGCGGATTATAGATGTTGTACTATGTGATAGATGGTGCAGCCCATTATAGATGTTGTACTATGTGATAGATGGTGCAGCGGATTATAGATGTTGTACTATGTGATAGATGGTGCAGCCCATTATAGATGTTGTACTATGTGATAGATGGTGCAGCAGATTATAGATGTTGTACTATGTGATAGATGGTGCAGCGGATTATAGATGTTGTACTATGTGATAGATGGTGCAGCGGATTATAGATGTTGTACTATGTGATAGATGGTGCAGCGGATTATAGATGTTGTACTATGTGATAGATGGTGCAGCAGATTATA
Organism: Bombina bombina; assembly: GCF_027579735.1. Classification (NCBI taxonomy): domain Eukaryota; kingdom Metazoa; phylum Chordata; class Amphibia; order Anura; family Bombinatoridae; genus Bombina; species Bombina bombina. The sequence goes on from NC_069499.1 coordinate 1,220,162,645, forward strand.
GATGTTGTACTATGTGATAGATGGTGCAGCGGATTATAGATGTTGTACTATGTGATAGATGGTGCAGCAGATTATAGATGTTGTACTATGTGATAGATGGTGCAGCCCATTATAGATGTTGTACTATGTGATAGATGGTGCAGCGGATTATAGATGTTGTACTATGTGATAGATGGTGCAGCCCATTATAGATGTTGTACTATGTGATAGATGGTGCAGCCCATTATAGATGTTGTACTATGTGATAGATGGTGCAGCCCATTATAGATGTTGTACTATGTGATAGATGGTGCAGCGGATTATAGATGTTGTACTATGTGATAGATGGTGCAGCGGATTATAGATGTTGTACTATGTGATAGATGGTGCAGCGGATTATAGATGTTGTACTATGTGATAGATGGTGCAGCCCATTATAGATGTTGTACTATGTGATAGATGGTGCAGCCCATTATAGATGTTGTACTATGTGATAGATGGTGCAGCCCATTATAGATGTTGTACTACCATTGTACTCACCCTGCTCCTGTTTTCTTGCTTAGCACTCCACTGCTTTCCTTGCTTTATTACTGCACTTATTTCCTGTTCTCCTTCTGTAGTTTCCCCCCTTTACTCTGCACTGCACTGCTTGATTGCTATCCTGAAGCTTTCCTCGTTATAGTATATGCATCTACTTCACTTTTTTTCTGTGCATCTCTTGCCAACTGTCAAGATTTTTTGGGACAGTCCTGGTTTTTGTTCTCCTGTCACATGGTATACTAGTGCATTATAAAATGTTACACGTTGTGGCAATCAAACATTCCTAAATCTTATTTTGTAAATTTCCTGCATGTACTGAGTGTATTGGGTAAAAACCCTTGATGAGCGAGATCAATATACCCCTAACCTGTTTACTTGATTGCTTTGCTGCAAATTGTGAACGTTGCTGATCCTGCTTTTCCTCTACTGCTTCTCCCCTCTTTTGAAGCGTCTGCCCTGTCGATTCAGTGCACTATCTTCAAGCACCTTCATGCTCTCATTCAGACACACAGCCCACTCCAGCTGTCATGTTCCAGATCTCATCTGACAAACAGCCATCTGCCAGATGAGCAATGGATGAGTGAGATGCGCCCTGTGCCCCCAGCAGTGGTACATAGACATGTCGGGACCGCCTTTTCATGCTTTATTTTCTGATGCAGTTTCCTCTGTCTTAACTCTTTTTTCCCTAGGATTTCTGGTTGTTTCTGTGGCCATACCCAGACTTGGCAGTGTAGTGAAATTGTCTAATCATTTTGTTAACTCTAACTTTTCTGTGGCTGGATATCTGAGAGTGGGGCGCTTGGGATCCAGGTTGTCAAGCCAGTTTTCTGACCTCATTAGTGACCTTAAACTAGGTTTGAGAGAGAGCTGCGCCTGCTCGTTGGATCATTCTTTGCCATCTGCGATTTAAGTACTAGTCAAAACCCATTAGGTCAAATCATGTCTGACACTCTTCTACTGAAACAGTTAAAACTCTTGAGTCGCCAAGTGTGCATACTTGTCAATACACAGGGACCCCGCATCCTAGTCTGCATGTATTGTAAACAATGCTTCTGCTTACGTTGTATCTATACTTACCTGTTTGTTTGTGCGGTTTTATTTATTTCATTTGAAACAAGTGCAAACAATGTAGTTTATATAGTGTGGGAATAAGTATGTTAATATTTCTACTTATAATACTTTGTTGTCTCACCGATTTAATTTATGTGACAGACTAATACTTTTTTTTACATGGTTTTACAACATGTATGTTATTTGTTGATAATCTCACTGTAAGTGCCCAAATATACACACACATGCCTACCTTATTGTAGCGTGCCATCATAAAGTGTTTAGGAAACAGTTCCAGTATTTAGAGCTATTACATTCCATTTGATGAGCTATGGAGGTGGTGCCAGTTTGCCAGAACACTTGGTTATTTAGTAGTTTCACACCACATAACCTCTATGAATACTTTGCTTTAAAAAAAAGAAGAAAAATTAGTCTTGCAGTCTCAGATAGAGCCCTAGACAGGGGCATTCTTTGGTGTGACTGAAGTTCTCTCGCAGGTTTTAAGGTAATAATTCAGCATTTTACCCCTTCGCACCTCACTGTTTTATCCTGCTAATTGTATGCTATGCTTGTGATGGAAATAGACATGTATGCAAAGCTAGAAGCAAATACAAGTTAAAGGGAAATTACTGTGGAGCCTTTGATTAAACAAATAGTTAAAGAAATAAGTAAAAACCTGCTGCCAGCTCAACTGTTGCTATTTTTGCTACAGATTGGTTCAAAAGCTTTTTCCTGCTTGGGACCAGCAGTGCTCTGTGGCTCCTGAACAGAATTTTGTTGTGCTTAACTCCTTTGGGGTTAAGTTGTAGTGTAAAAGTGACATGCTCCAAGAAATTACATCATGTCATTTTTTCACTACAATGTCCATTTATAGTATGCTGAAAACTGCTATTTAATTTGAATTTGCTTAAATAATAATAAGCTCCAAGAACTCCCATGGTGAAAGGGACCTAAAAGTCAAATGGCTTCTTTCACAATATATAGAATAGGCCATGTTTATCAACTTCCCAAAGTACTTCGATTTGCTTTATTCTCCTGGTATCCTTTGTTGAAAAACATACCTAGTTAGACTCAGGAACAGCAATGCAATACTGGGAGCTGGCTGCTGATTGATGGCTCCACATATATTCCACATGTTATTTGCTCACCCAATGTTTCCAGCTAGCTCCCGGTAGTGCAGTGTTACTCATTCAACAAAGAATACCATGAGAAAAAAGCAATTTTGATAATAGAAGTATTTTTTTAAAAACTGTATGCTCTACCTGAATCATGAAATAATAATAATTTTGTGTTTCATGTCGCTTTTACCTTACTCTCACCTGTGGGATTCTGTATTCTGGAGAGTTTTACACCTTCACAACTTTCTATGGGATGCAGCTCACAACTTTATCGGTTTTAGACACTTTTCTTAAAGACGTTTTTGAGATCTGCAAGAGGATTTCACTCCTTGCTGACAACTTTTTGAGAACTGGCCCAATATAAGATGGCAAAAAAGTCCAAATTTACAAACCCTTTTTATTTGTATATCTGTCTAACAATATATTGCGCTATACATTTGTCAGGCATTTCATTTTATAAATAAATTATTTGAGGCTGAACGTTGGTTGTTGTTTTTTATATGCTATTATTATTTGTTGATATTATTAATATTATTATTAATCAAACGTAAAGTAGCGAGCAGTTCAGAATGATCCGATTTTATTGGTTTAAACAATGCACATTAAGCTGAATGTAGCAGATATCAGCGGTTTTACATCTGTTCAGCCGAGTTTTGTCTTTTTCTCAGGAACTTACTATATCAAACAGACTGCAGCTAATTTGAAAACATCTTTTTTTCTTTACTTGACAGTTGTAGAATGTTTCTTTTTTTTCTACAGATTATAACAAATCCTGCATTTTATTGGTGTTCCCATACAGAGGACTCCCTTTAAACCTCAATGTATCCAGACATGGAGGATTAAGGAGATTTAACAAGATTTGCTTGGAATAAAAGATTTATCTGCAGTTTGTTTTGTGAGCAAGCAGCCCACCTCACCTCTAGCCTGTAGCTATCTACACATTTTGAGATGCACCCTACTAGCTTAAAGGACCAGTCAACACAGTAGATTTGCATAATCAACAAATGCAAGATAACAAGACAATGCAATAGCACTTAGTCTAAACTTCAAATGAGTAGTAGATTTTTTTCCTGACAATTTTAAAAGTTGTGTCTTTTTCCACTCCCCCTATACCATGTGACTGCCATCAGCCATTCACAAATGCATACACGTACCATTTGACAGCCATCAGCCATTCACACTTATTCTTGCACATGCTCAGTAGGAGCTGGTGACTCAAAAAGTTTAAATATAAAAAGACTGTGCACATTTAGTTAATGGAAGTAAATTGGAAAGTTGTTTAAAATGGCATGCTCTATCTGAATAATGAAAGTTTAATTTTGATTGAGTGTCCCTTTAACCAGGGAGCTATTTCCATGTATTACTGCTGCTGGGAGTGTGTTTTGTGTATGTTCTAAACATTATCTAATTAATTTCATCTTGGTGTCCCTCAGCTTTGGTTTCCAACCACTTAATACATATTATTTCTTTCTATACTTTGTTAAACACCAATGTACCAATAAAATGTAATCGATAAAACATTAAGTCAAAATTCAACTTTCCTGATTTATATAAACAGTACAAAATATCTAGTTGAATTCTATTATCAATCTTACACATTTCTTTTTTTAATCTTAGCTCTTAAATGATAGCATACTGAGTTAGTCTCAAAAGTGTGCACATGCCTTGATCACTATGACAGTATTTGTAACCATGTTAAACATATTGTTCGCAAAATATCTAGAGTCTACCTCAGTATGCTGCTGTGAAAAGCTGCCAAGTTTCAAAACAGGATACTTAGACAAAAGAGTAAATTTAACAAAAGAAATCATTTGTAAGACCATTTCAAATTGTATGTTCTGTGTAAATTTATGAAAGTTTAATTTTGACTTCCCTTTAAAGGGGCATGAAAGTAAAAAAAAATAAACATTCTGATATAGTATGTATTTTTAAGACACTTTAAAATTCACTTCTGTTAGCAAATTTACTATGTTATCTTGGTATTCTGTGTTGAATAGCATATGCACATATGCTCTGCAACAGCAATGCATTACTGGAAGCTAGCTGATGATTGGTGGCTTCACACATTTATCTCTTGTTATTGGTTTACCAGACATGTTCAGCTAACACCCAGTAGTGCATTGCTGATTTGAAGTTCACTTTAACTATGTGTTTAATCCATTTGCAGTTGAAAAGTGCAATAATAAGATGCTCTAACACATTACAACATTTTCTTTTTGTACATTTATGTCCCTTTAAATTGTTTGGAAGGATCTCCTGAAATAACATTTATTAATTTATCATAGAAAGCTACTATATGTTTTATTTATTTCTACAAAATCTTCTAATCATATATCAGAATATTTTTGCATGTATACAGGTGACTTTTTTTCCCTTTTTTCCCCTCTCCATATGATACACACTTAATCACTCTTAATCACTTAATCACTCTGTGTTCTTCTTTCCCTTTTTAAATGACAATGTAATTTAAAATTAATGATAGCAAAATAAAATATATATTATACATATTAATGAAAATCTACCTTTTTACAGCCTTGTCTTTAGAGAAAATGTGTTTTCCAAATCCCCATGAATATTTGTCCCCTCTTTTTTTTGTGCATTTCTCTTTTCTCAATGTTTTTTTTCTCTTAAAAAAAGCATTGACTTTTTTCTTTCATACAGGTGGTGAGAGTCCACGATCCATTGCTTCTGGGAATTACTCTTCCTTACCACTAGGAGGAGGCAAAGATTCCCAAAGCCCTCCCACCTCACACATACCTCAGTCTTTACTTTGCCTCCGCTGGAGGTGGTTGAAGTATTAAGATGTGAATTTGATTCTTCAGAGAGGGGTTTTCAGTGTATCCCCCTCAGAGTACAGTGCTTCTCAGAGTGATGTATATGGGGTATAGTTTGTGATTCTTTTTTTCACCTCATGGGAAATGTATAATATATTTTCCATTGTTGGTCGCAGGGACTTGTCTTTTGCCTTCCTCTATGGATATGAATCTACAATATACTCCTATTTAATTACCTCTGCTGATATGTTTCACTACTGGTTTGCCTGTCTACTGGTTGTTTGCTGGTGGATGAGTGTCTATTGGTAAGTATAATTTTATATTAATTAGACACTCTATAGCTATGTTAGGGTCACTTATTGTTTGTGTGTGTATGTGTGTATATATATATATATATATATATATATATACACACACACAGTATATATAACATTGTATGCAATAGTTTAGGCACCCCTGACAATTTCCATAATTTTCATTTTTTTTTAATATTATTTTTATTAAGGCAAAAAGTGATAACAAATACAAAAAACCCAGAAAAAAATGAATCCAAATACAGATCATACTTGATAAGAGTATCTATACATTTATTTTACTAAAAGTGTACTTTGAACAAAAACATAAAGATATTACCATTTTAGTTACTAAGTCTAAGCCTGAACTATGGTGGTGGTAAATGGATACGAATAAGGACTTCTAGTTTAGACTGTAACAGGTTCAATGGGAAGAAAGATGAAATATTAACGAGAATTATATCAGAAAGTCTGAGATGGGGATCCTAAAATTTCGGGTACAAATCATACGAAAAAGATAATTCAATGTGGTCCATCCGTAAGAGCTCTACTGATAGACTATACACTTACATAAAAAATAAATCCTATCTATTAATTTCCTTTGTCTTGTTTCTCGAAATTCATAATTTTCATTTATAATTGGGTGTTTGGATTAGCAATTTAATTTTGATCTATCAAATAACTGAAGGACACAGTAATATTTCACTAGTGAAATTAGGTTTATTGGATTAACAGAAAATGTGCAATATGCATCAAAACGAAATTAGACCGGTGCATAAATTTGGGCACCCCAACAGAAATATCTCATCAATATTTAGTATTCCTCCTTTAGCAGAAATAACAGCCTCTATAGCCTGTAATGAGTCTGAATTCAGGATGAAGGTAATTTTGCAAAACATCTCCAGTTCAGTTAGATTTGATGGTTGCCAAGCATGGACAGGCCGTTTCAAATCACCCCATAGTTTTTCAATGATATTCAGGTCTGTGGACTGGGATGGCCATTCCAGAACATCGTACTTGTTCCTCTGCTTAAATGCCAGAGTACATTTTGAGCAGTGTTTTGGGGTAGTTGTCTTGTTGAGATATCCAGCCCCGGCGTAACTATAACTTTGTAACTGATTCCTCAACATTATTCTCAAGTATCTGCTGATATTGAGTGGAATCTATACGACCCTCAACTTTAACAAGATTCCCAGTACCGGCACTGGCCACACAGCCCCACAGCATGATGGAACAGCCACCAAATTTTACTGTGCGTAGTAAGTATTTGTTTCATCATTCCACAGCACCTTCTTCCAAAATTAAGCTGGTTTGTCCAAATGTGCGTTTTCATACCTCACGCGACTCGGTTTGTGGCGTGTGCAGAAAAGGCTTCTTCCGCATCACTCTCACATACATACTCTCCTTGTGCAATGTGCGCTGAATTGTTGAACGATGCGCAGTGACAACATCTGCAACAAGATGATAATGTAGGTCTTTGGAGGTGGTCTGTGCGCTGTTTTTGACTGTTCTCACCATCCTTTGCCTCTCCGATATTTTACTTGGCCTGCCACTTCTGGCCTTAACAAGAACTGTGCCTGTGGTCTTCCATTTCCTCACTATGTTCCTCACAGTGGACACTGACATCTTAAATCTCTGCAATAGCTTTTTGTAGCCTTCCCCTAAACCATAATGTTGAACAATCTTTGTTTTCAGGTCATTTGAGATTTGTTTTGAGGCCCCCATGTTGCCACTCTTCAGAAGAGAGTCAAAGAGAACAACAACTTGCAATTGGCTTCCTTAAATACCTTTTTCTTTCATGTAATTAGCAAGAGTCCATGAGCTAGTGACGTATGGGATATACATTCCTACCAGGAGGGACAAAGTTTCCCAAACCTCAAAATGCCTATAAATACACCCCTCACCACACCCACAAATCAGTTTTACAAACTTTTGCCTCCTGTGGAGGTGGTGAAGTAAGTTTGTGCTAGATTCTACGTTGATATGCGCTCCGCAGCAGGTTAGAGCCCGGTTTTCCTCTCAGCGGCTGAAAATGCTTCATTTTATTGCGTCATTCTTGGCGCGGACTTTCTTGGCGCAAAAATTTTTCTTGTCATTTCCGGCGTCATACGTGTCGCCGGAAGTTGTGTCATTTTTTTGACGTTTTTGCGCCAAAAAATGTCGGCGTTACCGGATGTGGCGCCATTCTTGGCGCCAAAAGCATTTAGGCGCCAAATAATGTGGGCGGCTTTTTTGCCGCTGAAAAATTTGAGCGTCATTGTTGTCTCCACAATATTTAAGTCTCATTATTTATTGCTTCTGGTTGCTAGAAGCTTGTTCATTGGCATTTTTTTCCCATTCCTGAAACTGTCATTTAAGGAATTTGATCAATTTTGCTTTATATGTTGTTTTTTCTATTACATATTGCAAGATGTCTCAGATGGACTCTGAATCAGAAGCCATTTCTGGAAAAACGCTTAACTGAGTTTAAGTTCTACCAAAGCTAAGTTCATTTATTTTAAATGTTATAAATGTTTATCTTTAGCTATGGTTTGTAATAAGTTATTATGTTATACTTTTACATGCGAATTCCATTAGTATTTATGCTTTATATATTTTCTTTCTTACAAGAAATATTTAGAAGACTTATAAGAAATATTTTTCTGATTCTAGGTTAAAGGCTTTGTCTGACTTCGTGCCTTCTAATAAATTTTTTAGGTCTTTTTCACTTCTTTTTTAATTATTGAAGTTTCAAATGACCAACAACATACTGATTTATCCTTCTCTGATGATGTTTTTTTCTGTATCAGAAATTTTCTTCATCAGATATTGACACTAACAAATCTACTTTTTTATTATTTTTCTATTATTAAAGTACATTTGTTCTTTGTTGAAAAGGTGTTGATTATTTTGGATATTAAGGTAACTAGTTCTTTAAGACTAGCTGACATTATTTCTGCCTATTTATTTCTTCTGTGTTTTCAGAGGTTTTCTTTCCAATTCCCTATACTAGGGAATGGAATAGGCTGAGAATTTTCTTTTATTCCTTCTTCAAAGGTTTTAAACTATATTCTTTGCCAGCAGTTAAACTCAATTTGGAGGGTTCTCCAATTTATTGGGGCTATCTCTAATTCTGCTTATTATGCTATTGTTTCTATAGCAAAATAGTATTTATTTTCCTTTAGATAGTTGTATCTTATTTATGGAAAATTATTTAGTTTCAGGTACTTTCTTGGTCCTGTGATTTATTTGGATATTGCAATTGCTTCATTTTCTCTGTTTACTTTAAGATCAAGTATCAGATTATGATTTATTTTAGCATTGTTAAACGGACAACATTTACTAGACTAGGTGCTGTTGCATTTGTCTTGTTGTTTTGCATTTATTGATTATGCAAGTCCACTGTATTGGCTGGTCCTTTAATCTGGACTATCATGCTAATAATTTCATTTGTGTCTTCATTTTATTGAATATTTTCGCAAATGAGGGTTAATCTATGTCTTTAGCTATTTTAGCTAGAACAATTTTGTGATTTAAAAAAAAATAAAAAAAAATCCATATTTCTTTTGTTCTAAGATAATCAATTATTTGTTTTATAATTGGATTCAATTCTTAAACTGTTACTCTGGGCTTCAAGGTTGAGTTCTAAGACTAAAACTTTTAGCTTATACTGGTTTGGTTGTTCTTATTAAGGAACAAATTCCTGAGTTCTTTCCCAAGTAACATGTCTATATTTGGAGTTCGAAATCAGCTCCCTAATTTTGCGATGTACGTGCCGTATTCCAGCTTGGCTGGTAAGGGGCAGGTTAAGGCTTCTTTGAAATTTCTTTGATTTTATTCCAGTAAGGCTAACACTTTCTTTAACTGTGTTTCTGTCCTATATATTTTGGGTACTGTTGAAGCATGGCTGGGCACCCATGGGGTTCAAGCGCTGCTCAGACCTGGAATCTTCTAGGGTATTTCTTCCAGTTCCTTTTGAGGAACCGGGTTTTGGAGTTTTATTCAAACTATTTTGCCTTTTTATGGTCGTTGATAGCATTATTTGTTTTCATTAGATACAATAAATGCATATTTTCATTTTTCTGTTTTCATTCAGATTATTTTCTGAGGATGCGGAATCTCATATGATTCACTTACTCTTCAGGACATAGTTAGAGGATCTTCTTTTCAAAAGCTCTTGATTCCTCACACAAGGGTCACCTTTTTTAGGTTTCCAGATAGTTTGTGTCACTGTCCTTGTCTCTATCAGACAAGGGATAATGTTATGGGTTCCGTCTATTGGTACCTTTAGTCTCTATTATTTCCTTCAGTTGCTATATATGCATAGAAGTTTTCACAGCATTGGATTCAATTCCATTTGCTCATTTTCACTAGAAAGAACCTTTCCAGTCTTTTATAAGTGTTGTTTCTTCAAGAACATGGTTGGAGGATCAATTTACCAAAATGTTCGTTTGATTCCTCAGACAAGGGTAACCTTTTTAGGTTTCCTGATAGATTCAGTGTTCTTGATTCTGTCTATGACGGACAAGAGGCGTATGAAATTGGTTTCAGCTTATCGAAACCTTCAGTCTCAATCTTTCCCTTCGGTAGCCTTATGCATGGAAATTCTACGTCTTATGACTGCTGCATTGGACGCGATCCCCTTTGCTCGTTTTCACATGTGACCTCTTCAGCTCTGTATGCTGAACCAGTGGTGCAGGGATTATACAAAGATATCTCAATTAATATCTTTAAAACCGATTGTTCGACACTCTCTGACGTGGTGGACAGACCATCATCGTTTAGTTCAGGGGGCTTCTTTTGTTCTTCCAACCTAGACTGTGATCTCAACAGATGCAAGTCTGACAGGTTGGGGAGCTGTATGGGGGTTTCTGACAGCACAAGGGGTTTGGGAATCTCAGGAGGTGAGATTACCAATCAACATTTTTTGGAACTCCGTGCAATTTTCAGAGCTCTTCAGTCGTGGCCTCTTCTAAAGAGAGAGTCGTTCATTTGTTTCTAGACGGACGATGTCACAACCGTGGCATATGTCAATCATCAAGGAGGAACTCACAGTCCTCTGGCTATGAAAGAAGTCTCTCGAATACTTGTATGGGCGGAATCCAGCTCCTGTCTAATTTCTGCGGTTCATATCCCAGGTTTAGACAATTGGGAAGCGGATTATCTCAGTCGCCAAACGCTACATCCGGGCGAATGGTTTCTTCACCCAGAGGTATTTCTTCAGATTGTTCAAATATGGGGACTTCCAGAAATAGATCTGATGGCTTCTCATCTAAACAAGAAGCTTCCCAGGTATCTGTTCAGATCCAGGGATCCTCAGGCGGAAGCAGTGGATGCATTGTCACTTCCTTGGAAGTATCATCCTGCTTATATCTTTCCGACTATAGTTTTTTTTTCCCCAAGATTCTAAAGGAACGTTCGTTTATTCTGCTGGTGGCTCCATCATGGCCTCACAGGTTTTGGTATGCGGATCTTGTCCGGATGGCCACTTGCCAAACGTGGACTCTTCCGTTAAGACCAGACCTTCTATCGCAAGGCCCTTTTTTCCATCAGGTTCTCAAATCCTTAAATTTGAAGGTATGGAGATTGAACGCTTGATTCTCAGTCATAGAGGTTTCTCTGACTCTGTGATTCATACTATGTTACAGGCTCGTAAAACTGTATCTAGGAAGATATATTATCGAGTCTAGAAGATTTACATTTCTTGGTGTTTTTCTCATCATTTTTCTTGGTATTCTTTTAGAATTCCTAGAATTTTACAGTTTCTTCAGGTTGGTTTGGATAAGGTTTGTCTGCAAGTTCCTTGAAAGATCAAATCTCTGCTCTTCCTGTTCTTTTTCACAGAAAGATCGCTAGTCTTCCTGATATTCATTGTTTTGTACAAGCTTTGGCTCGTATAAAACCTGTTATTAAGTCAATCTCTCCTCCTTGGAGTTTGAATTTGGTTCTGGGGGCTCTTCAAGCTCCTCCGTTTGAACCTATGCATTCGCTGGACATTATTTACTTTCTTGGAAAGTTTTGTTTCTTTTGGCCATCTCTTCTGCTAGAAGAGTTTCTGAATTATCTGCTCTTTCTTGTGAGTCTCCTTTTCTGATTTTTCATCAGGATAAGGCGGTGTTGCGAACTTCTTTTAAATTTTTACCTAAGGTTGTGAATTCTAACAACATTAGTAGAGAAATTGTGGTTCCTTCATTGTGTCCTAATCCTAAGAATTCTAAGGAAAAGTTGTTGCATTCTTTGGATGTAGTTAGAGCTTTGAAATATTATGTTGAAGCTACTAAGGATTTCCGAAAGACTTCTAGTCTATTTGTTATCTTTTCCGGTTCTAGGAAAGGTCAGAAGGCTTCTGACATTTCTTTGGCATCTTGGTTAAAATCTTTGTTTCATCATGCCTATGTCGAGTCGGGTAAAACTCCGCCTCAAAGGATTATAGCTCATTCTACTAGGTCAGTTTCTACTTCCTGGGCGTATAGGAATGAAGCTTCAGTTGATCAGATTTGCAAAGCAGCCACTTGGTCTTCTTTGCATACTTTTACTAAATTCTACCATTTTGATGTGTTTTCTTCTTCTGAAGCAGTTTTTTGGTAGAAAAGTACTTCAGGCAGCTGTTTCAGTTTGATTCTTCTGCTTATAATTTCAGTTTTTTCATTATAAGATTTAAACTTTATTTTGGGTGTGGATTTTTTTCAGCGGAATTGGCTGTCTTTATTTTATCCCTCCCTCTCTAGTGACTCATGCGTGGAAGATCCACATCTTGGGTAGTCATTATCCCATACGTCACTAGCTCATGGACTCTTGCTAATTACATGAAAGAAAACATAATTTATGTAAGAACTTACCTGATAAATTAATTTCTTTCATATTAGCAAGAGTCCATGAGGCCCACCCTTTTTTGTGGTGGTTATGATTTTTTTGTATAAAGCACAATTATTCCAATTCCTTATTTTTTATGCTTTCGCACTTTTTTCTTATCACCCCACTTCTTGGCTATACGTTAAACTGATTTGTGGGTGTGGTGAGGGGTGTATTTATAGGCATTTTGAGGTTTGGGAAACTTTGCCCCTCCTGGTAGGAATGTATATCCCATACGTCACTAGCTCATGGACTCTTGCTAATATGAAAGAAATGAATTTATCAGGTAAGTTCTTACATAAATTATGTTTTTTCATGATTGGATGCACCTGTCTATGAAGTTCAGGCTTAATGGGCTCACCAAACCAATTGTGCATTCCAATGAATCAGTGTTAGGTAGTTACAGGTATTCAAATAAACAAAATGACAAGGGTGCCCAAATTTATGCACCTGTCTTATTTCGTTTTGATGCATATTGCACATTTTCTTTTAATCCAATAAACCTCATTTAACTACTGAAATATTACTGTGTCCTTCAGTTATTTGATAGATCAAAATGAAATTGCTAATCCAAACACCCAATTATTTATAAATGAAAGTCATGGAAATTGTCAGGGATGCCTAAACTTTTGCATACGATTGTATTTATAAGTATATATATATGTGTGTGTGTGTGTATATATATATATATATATATATATATATATTTCTTTTGCATGCTTAGTTTGTTTTTTACGCTGCAGCCTTCAGATCTATGCTCATCGGGTTTGTGCATGTTTGTTTCACACCTGTCATATTAGCACATGTCAGTTTAGTTCTCTTGTAGCTTGTTTTCACGCTTTGGCTGAATTACGCATATCAGGTTAGCGCATGTATGTCCTCGGTTATGTGCATGTTGGGTCTTTGGCGCACTAAATCCCTTATAACTGATAGTTTTGTTTGCGTTTCTTCTTGTTGCTGCACGTTATCTCAGATGTGAAGTTTTAATGTCTCCTACTTTGTTGCAGTTCGGCTTAGCGCGCATTATTCTTTTGAGTAAAAGCTACTTAGGAGGGGTAAGGTGTTTCCATTCTTTAAGAGCTTTTTTAATGGGATTATAGTGTTTTATTGCTTTGCCTTGCAAACGCTATAATGGAGTTGCCTGAATCTGGCACTGGCTGTTCTCCTGCCTTCAAGCAAGCATAATAGGTCAGTTCAGAATTTACCTTCTACTAGTACTATGTCCCCTGAAGTCAAAGATACTGTTATGTCTTCAGAAGGTGGAGTCTTCCTCTGATGTAGAACCTGATACTTCCTCTTTTTTGTTTAAAATTTAACATATTCGGCCTCTTTTGAAAGAGGTTTTAATTTAAATTAGAGGTTTAAAATCCTAAGGTTTCTGAGGATAAGCCTTGTAATTGTTTAAATTCAGTTTTTAAGACAGTTGTTAAAATCCCTGAGGTTTTTCCTGTCCCTGATGCTGTCTCTGACTTGATTTCTAGGGGATTGTCTAAGCCAGGTAATTCATTTACCTGCAAGGTTTACAATGTTATATCCTTTACCTGCTGCTAATGTTGAATTCTTGGAAACCGTTCCTAAGGTTGATTTCTACTCTGGCTAAGCTATATCCCTTTGAAAGACAGTACTTCTTTAAAAGACGCTTTGGATAGAAAATTAGAATCTTTTCATCTAATTGCTTTTTTGCAAGCAGAGTATTTGCCTAGACCAGCTATTTCTTTTGTTGATGTGGCTGCTGCTGACTATCAACAGTGTTCTGATGGCTCTGTTAGTGAAAATCTTTTGAGTTTACTCAAAAATGCCAATTCTTTTATTTGTGATGCTGTGTTGGATTTTATGAAGATTCATATCAAAAGCATGTCTTTGGTAGTCCATGCTAGGACAGCCTTATTAAAGCGACAGTCTAGGCCAAAATAAACTTTCATGATTCAGATAGAGCATGTAATTTTAAACAATTTTCCAATTTACTTTTATCACCAATTTTGCTTTGTTCTCTTGGTATTCTTAGTTGAAAGCTTAACCTAGGAGGTTCATATGCTAATTTCTTAGACCTTGAAGGCCACCTATTTTCAGAATGCATTTTAACAGTTTTTCACCACTAGAGGGTGTTGGTTCATGTATTTCATATAGATAACACTGTGCTCGTGCACGTGAAGTTATCTGGGAGCAGGCACTGATTGGCTAAACTTCAAGTCTGTCAAAAGAACTGAAATAAAGGGGCAGTTTGCAGAGGCTTAGATACAAGATAATCACAGAGGTTAAAAGTATATTAATATAACTGTGTTGGTTATGCAAAACTGGGGAATGGGTAATAAAGGGATTCTATCTTTTAAAACAATAAAAATTCTGGTGTAGACTGTCACTTTAAGGCTTAAGTCCTGGTCTACTGACATGGGGCTAAATTACAAGTGGAGCGCTAATTGAACACAATAATTAACCAGCCATTACAAGTGGCTGGTTATTGCTACTGTGACCTCGCGGTAGTAATTAAAGCTCCAAAAATTAACCAGAGGGCATTGTAGTTTTTTAGTAAAAAAAATAATGCACTAGGCAGTTTTGGGGCTTTAAAGTTGGTGGGAGTGGGGCACTGAAAAGTGCCTTTACATTGCTGTCTGTGGGAACTGTGTGTTCCCATAGACCGCAATGTATATGTATATGATTCTATAAATTTATATTTATGTGTTAATATGTGTGTATATATACACATATTAACACATATAAACATATATGTATACATTCATACACATACAAAATAAAAAATGCTGCCCATAGCTGCGGTACTTACTTTCTCCTTGCATGCAAGCGATATTTATCGCTCCACTTGTCATCTGGCCCCTGAAGTCTAAATCCAGGCTATTGTCTCTTTCTAGATATCTATTACTATTACTGAGGGTAAAGGGGCTTTTCTTCCTCAAGTCAAAAAATCTAGAGGGAAGTCTAAAGCTTCCAATCATTTTCGTTCCTTTTGTCAATATAAGGAACAAAAGGTTGACTCCTCTGCTCAGAAGCATGGTGCCTCTGGCTCAGTCTGAAAGCCTAGTGCTAACTGGAACAAGTCAAAGCAGGCTAAAAAATATATCCCTACTACCAAATCTGCATGAAGGTGCGGCCCTAATCTAGAGGCTCTGGTAGGGGGCAGGATATGCCTTTTTTAGAAAGCTTGGTTTCAGCCTGTTCCAGATCCCTGGGATCTTTATATAGTTTCCTAGGGTTACCGGGTAGTTTTCAAAACAAGACCTCCCAGAGGGAGCTTTCTTCTGTCCAATGTTCCAAGGAATCCTCTAAAGGCTCATGCTTTTTTTCCTGTCTGTTTCACATTTGTTGCTTCACAGGCACAGGGGATGGGATTTTATTCAAATCTCTTCTTTGTTCCAAAGATGGAACCTACTTTCAGAGCAATCCTGGATTTGAAAGCTCTGAACAACTTTGTAAGGGTTCACTCTTACAAAATGGAAACTATTCGGACTATACTGCCTTTTGTTCGGCAAGGTCAATTTATGTCCACAAAAGATTTAAAGGGACAGTCAAGTAAAAAAAAACTTTCATGATTTAAATAGGGCATGTAATTTTAAACAACTTTCCAATTTACTTTTATTACCAATTTCACTTTGTTCTCTTGGTATTCTTAGTTGAAAGCTTAACCTAGGAGGTTCATATGCTAATTTCTTAGACCTTGAAGGCCGCCTCTAATCTGAAAGCATTTTGACAGTTTTTCACCACTAGAGGCCGTTAGTTCATCTGTTTCACATAGATAACATTGAGCTCAGGCACGTGAAGCTCCTAGGAGTCAGCACTGATTGGCTAAAAATGCAAGTCTGTCAAAAGAACTGAAATAAGGGGACAGTTTGCAGAGGCATAGATACAAGGTAATCACAGAGGTAAAAAGTATATTTATTATAACTGTGTTGGTTATGCAAAACTGGGGAATGGGTAAAACAAGGATTACTACCTTTCTTTCATGTAATTAGCAAGAGTCCATGAGCTAGTGACGTATGGGATATACATTCCTACCAGGAGGGGCAAAGTTTCCCAAACCTCAAATTGCCTATAAATACACCCCTCACCACACCCACAATTCAGTTTTACAAACTTTGCCTCCCGTGGAGGTGGTGAAGTAAGTTTGTGCTAGATTCTACGTTGATATGCGCTTCGCAGCAGGCTGGAGCCCGGTTTTCCTCTCAGAGTGCAGTGAATGTCAGAGGGATGTGAAGAGAGTATTGCCTATTTGAATTCAATGGTCTCCTTCTACGGGATCTATTTCATAGGTTCTCTGTTATCGGTCGTAGAGATTCATCTCTTACCTCCCTTTTCAGATCGACGATATACTCTTATATACCATTACCTCTACTGATTCTCGTTTCAGTACTGGTTTGGCTATCTACTATATGTAGATGAGTGTCCTG
This sequence comes from Bombina bombina, assembly GCF_027579735.1. Lineage (NCBI taxonomy): Eukaryota > Metazoa > Chordata > Amphibia > Anura > Bombinatoridae > Bombina > Bombina bombina. Next base: position 1,220,179,630 of record NC_069499.1, read on the forward strand.
GGGTAAGTAAGTCTTATTTTTCGTGACACTCTAAGCTATGGTTGGGCACTTTTATATAAAGTTCTAAATATGTCTTTAAACTTATATTTGCCTTGATTCAGGATGATCAATATTCCTTATGTCAGACAAGTCAGTTTCATTATTTGGGTTAATGCATATGACTAATCAATTTTTTCTTACCTTAAAAATTGTTTTCAAATTGACTTTTTTTCCCTGTGGTCTGTTAGGCTCATTCTTGGCGCTGACTTTTTTGGCGCAATTTTTTTTTCGTGATTGCGTAATTTTTTTGACGTTTTGCGCCAAAAATGTCGGCGTTACCGGATGTGGCGTCATTCTTGGCGCCAAAAAATTTAAGGCGCCAATAATGTGGGCGTCTTTTTTGGCGCTAAAAAATGTGGGTGTCATTCTTGTCTCCACCTTTTTTTCACATTATTTCAATCTCATTTTTTTGTTGCTTCTGGTTACTAGAGGCTTATTCATTGGCATTCTTTCCCATTCCTGAAACTGTCATTTAAGGAATTGATAATTTTGCTTTATATGTTGTTTTTTCTATTACATATTGCAAGATGTCTCAGATTGACCCTGGATCAGAATCTACTTCTGGAAAGACGCTGCCTGATGCTGGTTCTACCAAAGTTAAGTGCATTTGTTGTAAACTTGTGGTAACTGTTCCTCCGGCTGTAGTTTGTGATGAATGTCATAAACTTGCTAATGCAGATAGTATTTCCATTAGTAATATACCATTACCTGTTGCTGTTCCCTCAACATCTAATACTCAGGATGTTCCTGTTAATATAAGAGATTTTGTTTCTAAATCCATTAGGAAGGCTATGTCTGTTATTCCTCCTTCCAGTAAACGTAAAAGGTCTTTTAAAACTTCTCATTTTTCAGATGAAATTTTAAATGACCGTCATCATTCTGATTTGTCTGTTTCTGATGAGGATTTTTCTGGTTCAGAGGATTCTGTCTCAGATATTAACACTGATAAATCTTCATATTTATTTAAGATGGAATTTATTCGCTCTTTACTTAAAGAAGTTTTAATCCCTTTAGAGATGGAGGAATCCAGTCCTCTTGATACTAAATCTACTAAGCGTTTAAATTCGTTTTTTAAACCTCCTATGGTTATTCCAGAAGTTTTTCCTGTCCCTGATGCTATTTCTGAAGTAATTTCTAGGGAATTGAATAATATGGGTACTTCATTTACTCATTCTCAAAGGTTTAAGAAATTGTATCCTGTGCCATCTGACAGATTAGAGTTTTGGGACAAAATCCCTAAAGTTGATGGGGCTATCTCTACTCTTGCTAAACGTACTACTATTCCTACGGCAGATAGTACTTCCTTTAAGGATCCTTTAGATAGGAAGATTGAATCCTTTCTAAGGAAAGCTTATTTATGTTCAGGTAATCTTCTTAGGCCTGCTATTTCTTTGGCTGATGTTGCTGCCGCTTCCACATTTTGGTTGGAAGCTTTAGCACAAAAAGTATCAGACCATAATACTCATAGCATTGTTAAACTCCTTCAACATGCTAATAACTTTATTTGTGATGCCATCTTTGATATCATTAGAGTTGATGTCAGGTATATGTCTAGCTATTTTAGCTAGAAGAGCTTTATGGCTTAAAACTTGGAATGCAGATATGTCTTCTAAGTCAACTTTGCTTTCTCTTTCTTTCCAAGGTAATAAATTATTTGGTTCCCAGTTGGATTCTATTATTTCAACTGTTACTGGGGGGAAAGGAACTTTTTTGCCTCAGGACAAAAAATCTAAAGGTAAATACAGGGCTGCTAATCGTTTTCGTTCCTTTCGTCAGAATAAGGAACAGAAGCCTGATCCTTCCCTTAAAGGAACGGTTTCTGTCTGGAAACCTTCTCCAATCTGGAATAAAACCAAGCCTTTTAGAAAGTCAAAACCAGCTCCCAAGTCCACATGAAGGTGCGGCCCTCATTCCAGCACAGCTGGTAGGGGGCAGGTTACGATTTTTCAAAGACATTTGGATCAATTCGATTCACAGTCTTTGGATTCAGAACATTGTTTCACAAGGGTACAGAATAGGTTTCAAGATAAGGCCGCCTGCGAGGAGATTTTTTCTCTCTCGCATTCCAATAAACCCAGTGAAGGCTCAGGCATTTCTGAAATGTGTTTCAGATCTAGAGTTGGCTGGAGTAATTGTGCCAGTTCCGGTTCTGGAACAGGGTCTGGGGTTTTACTCAAATCTATTCATTGTACAAAGAAGGAGAATTCCTTCAGACCAGTTCTGGATCTAAAGATATTGAATCGTTATGTAAGAATACCAACATTCAATATGGTAACTATAAGGACTATTCTGCCTTTTGTTCAGCAAGGGCATTATATGTCCACAATAGATTTACAGGATGCATATCTTCATATTCCGATTCATCCAGATCACTTTCAGTTTCTGAGATTCTCTTTTCTAGACAAGCATTACCAGTTTGTGGCCCTTCCGTTTGGCCTAGCAACAGCTCCAAGGATTCTTTTCAAAAGTTCTCGGTGCCCTTCTCTCTGTAATCAGAGAACAGGGTATTGCGGTATTTCCTTATTTGGACGATATCTTGGTACTTGCTCAGTCTTTACATTCTGCAGAATCTCACACAAATCAACTTGTGTTGTTTCTTCAAAAACATGGTTGGAGGATCAATTTACCAAAGAGTTTGTTGATTCCTCAGACAAAGGTAACCTTTTTGGGTTTTCAAATAGATTCAGTGTCCATGACCTTGTCTCTAACAGAAAAGAGACGTCTGAAATTGGTTTCAGCCTGTCGAAACCTTCAGTCTCAATCATTCCCTTCGGTAGCTTTATGCATGGAAATTCTAGGTCTCATGACTGCTGCATCGGACGCGATCCCTTTTGCTCGTTTTCACATGCGACCTCTTCAGCTTTGTATGCTGAACCAGTGGTGCAGGGATTATACAAAGATATCACAATTAATATCCTTAAATCCCAATGTACGACACTCTCTGACGTGGTGGATAGATCACCATTATTTAGTCCAAGGGGCTTCTTTTGTTCGTCCAACCTGGACTGTGATCTCAACAGATGCGAGTCTGTCAGGTTGGGGAGCTGTATGGGGATCTCTGACAGCGCAGGGGGTTTAGGAATCTCAGGAGGCGAGATTACCAATGAACATTTTTGTGCGATTTTCAGAGCTCTTCAGTTCTGGCCTCTTCTGAAGAGAGAATCGTTTATTTGTTTTCAGACAGACAATGTCACAACCATGGCATATGTCAATCATCAAGGTGGGACTCACAGTCCTCAGGCTATGAAAGAAGTATATCGGATACTTGTATGGGCGGAATCCAGCTCCTGTCTAATCTCTGCGGTTCACATCCCAGGTGTAGACAATTGGGAAGCGGATTATCTCAGTCGCCAGACGTTACATCCGGGCGAATGGTCCCTTCATCCAGAGGTATTTCTTCAGATTGTTCAAATCTGGGGACTTCCAGAAATAGATCTGATGGCCTCTCATCTAAACAAGAAACTTCCCAGGTATCTGTCCAGATCCAGGGACCCTCAGGCAGAGGCAGTGGACACGTTGTCGCTTCCTTGGAATTATCATCCTGCCTATATCTTTCCGCCTCTAATTCTTCTTCCAAAGGTGATTTCCAAAATTCTAATGGAACGTTCGTTTGTGCTGCTGGTAGCTCCAGCATGGCCTCACAGGTTTTGGTATGCGGATCTCATTCGGATGGCCAGTTGCCAACCTTGGACTCTTCCGTTGAGACCAGACCTTCTATCTCAAGGCCCTTTTTTCCATCAGGATCTCAAATCATTAAATTTGAAGGTATGGAAATTGAACGCTTGATTCTTAGTCATAGAGGTTTCTCTGACTCAGTAATTAATACTATGTTACAGGCTAGTAAATCTGTGTCTAGGAAGATTTATTATCGAGTCTGGAAGACTTACATTTCTTGGTGTTCTCATAAATTCTCCTGGCATTCTTTCAGAATTCCTAGAATTTTAGTTTCTTCAGGATGGTTTGGATAAAGGTTTGTCTGCAAGTTCTTTGAAAGGACAAATCTCTGCTGTTTCTGCTCTTTTTCACAGAAAGATTGCTAATCTTCCTGATATTCATTGTTTTGTACAGGCTTTGGTTCGTATCAAACCTGTCATTAAGTCAATCTCTCCTCCTTGGAGTCTTAATTTGGTTCTGAGGGCTTTACAAGCTCCTCCGTTTGAACCTATGCATTCTCTGGACATTAAATTACTTTCTTGTAAAGTTCTGTTCCTATTGGCCATCTCTTCTGCTAGAAGAGTTTCTGAATTTTCTGCTCTTTCTTGTGAATCTCCTTTTCTGATTTTTCATCAGGATAAGGCAGTGTTGCGGACTTCATTTAAATTTTTACCTAAGGTTGTGAATTCTAACAACATTAGTAGAGATATTGTGGTTCCTTCATTGTATCCTAATCCTAAGAATTCAAAGGAGAGATCTTTACATTCTTTGGATGTAATAAGAGCTTTGAAATATTATGTTGAAGCTACTAAAGATTTTAGAAAGACTTCTAGTCTATTTGTTATCTTTTCTGGGTCCAGAAAAGGTCAGAAGGCCTCCGCCATTTCTTTGGCGTCTTGGTTAAAGTCTTTGATTCATCATGCTTATGTAGAGTCGGGTAAATCCCCGCCTCAAAGAATTACGGCTCATTCTACTAGGTCAGTTTCTACTTCCTGGGCGTTTAGGAATGAAGCTTCTGTTGATCAGATTTGCAAAGCAGCAACTTGGTCTTCTTTGCATACTTTTACTAAATTCTACCATTTTGATGTGTTTTCTTCTTCTGAAGCAGTTTTTGGTAGAAAAGTACTTCAGGCAGCTGTTTCAGTTTGATTCTTCTGCTTATAATTTCAGTTTTATTCATTATTAAGATTAAAACTTTTGTTTGGGTTGTGGATTATTATTATTTTTCAGCGGAATTGGCTGTCTTTATTTTATCCCTCCCTCTCTAGTGACTCTTGCGTGGAAGTTCCACATCTTGGGTATTTATTATCCCATACGTCACTAGCTCATGGACTCTTGCTAATTACATGAAAGAAAACATAATTTATGTAAGAACTTACCTGATAAATTCATTTCTTTCATATTAGCAAGAGTCCATGAGGCCCACCCTTTTTTGTGGTGGTTATGATTTTTTTGGATAAAGCACAATTTTTCCAATTCCTTATTTTGATGCTTTCGCTCCTTTCTTATCACCCCACTTCTTGGCTATTCGTTAAACTGAATTGTGGGTGTGGTGAGGGGTGTATTTATAGGCATTTTGAGGTTTGGGAAACTTTGCCCCTCCTGGTAGGAATGTATATCCCATACGTCACTAGCTCATGGACTCTTGCTAATATGAAAGAAATGAATTTATCAGGTAAGTTCTTACATAAATTATGTTTTTTAAACGACAAGAATTCTGGTGTTTACTGTCCCTTTATAGGATACTTACCTTCATGTTCTAATGCACAGGGAACATTACCAGTTAGTTTCTGATGTTTGATTTTCTAGACAAGCATTTTCAGTTTGTTGCTCTACCTTTTGTTCTGGATACAGCTCCAAGAATTTTCACAAAGGTTCTGGGTGCCCTATTGTCTGTGATCAGAACTCAAAAGTATTTCAGTGTTTTCCTACCTGGATGATATCTTGGCTAGAGCTCCGTCTTTTCCTTTAACAGAATCTCACATCAACCAACTCTTGTTGTTTCTTCAATGACATGGTTGGAGGATCAATTTTCCAAATTGTTGTTTGATTCCCCAAACAAAGGTAACTTTTTGGGGGCATTTCAAATAGAATCTCCATGAATCATTTTTTAACAGAGCAGAGAAGGTTAAAATTGGTGTCCGCTTCAGCCCCTCTCTTTTCCCACTGTTGCTCTTTGTATGGAAGTTCTGGGTATGATGATTGCAGTTTCAGATGCAGTTCTGTTTGCTCGATATCACATGAGACTCCTTCAGCTTTGTATGCTTTGTCAGTGATGCAGAGATCATACTCAGCTGTCTTAAAAGTTATTTTGTGATCCCAGTCTCTAACTTGGTGGCTAGATCATCAGTTCATTTTTCAGGGGGCTTCTTTTGCTCATCTTATCTGGATTGTGATGACTACAGATGCAAGTCTTTAAGGTTAAGGAGTTGTTTGGGGGTCTCTGAGAGCACATGGAGTTTGAGATCCTTGGGAGGTGAGGTTGCCAATAAATATATTAGAACTCAGTTAAATTTTCAGGGCTCTTCAAGCTTGGCCTCTGTTGAAAAGAGCGTCTTTTATTCTTATTTCTGTTTTCAAACAGTCAATGTTACAGCTTATGTCAATCATCAGTGGGGAACTCATAGTTCCCTGGCCATGATGGAAGTGTCTCAAATTCTCTCATGGGCGGAGAGCAATTGCTGTCTAGTCTCTGCGATTCATATTCCTGGAGTGAACAACTGGGAAGCGGACTTTCTCAGCCGCCAGTCTCTTCATCATGCTTTGTTCAGTCAGATTGTGGGTCTTTGGGGTCTCCAAGAGATAGATCTGATGGCTTCTTGTTTGAACAACAAACTTCCTAGGTATTTTATGAGTTCCAGGGACCATTAAGCAGAGTTTGTGGATGCTGTAATAGCTCCTTAGTCATTTCAGCTTGCTTATCGGTTTCCTCTTTTGGTACTTCTTACTAGAGTGATCTCCAATATAAGCCTAGATAAATCATTTGTAATCCTTGTGGTGACACATCTTATTGTTCCAATTAAAGCTGGACGGACCGGTTAGTATTTAACAACTTGCCCTCTTTGGCCTCCTCTTTGCGGTCAGACCTTCTGTCTCAAGGTCCATTTTTCAATTTCTCAAGTCTCTGAATTTGATGGCATGAAAATTGAACTGTTAGTCAATAAACATTTTTCATAATAATAACATAATTCAGACTTGTTAGCCTGTAAATAGGAAAATCTATCATAAGGTCTGGAAGGCCTTTATTTCTTGGTGTATAGATCATGTTTTTTCCTGGCATTCTTTTAGAATTCCTAGGATTTTGCTGTTCTTACATTCTTGTTTTACAGGAAGATTGCTAATCTTCCTGATATTCATAGTTTTGTTCAGGCTTTGGTTTGTATTAAGCCTGTAATCACGCAAGTTTCTCCTCCACGGAGGGTTAAGGGTTTTGCAGGCTCCTCCTTTTGAACCTATGCATAAGGGGGATTTTAAACTTCTAGTTTGTTCATTCACTTTTCTGGTTCTAGAAAAGGACGAAAAGTTTCTGCTGTATCTTTGGCCTCTTGGTTGAAGCTCTTCATTCACAATGTTTACTTGGAGGCAGTTCAACCTCCACCGCAATGGATTACTGCTCATTCTACTAGGTCAGTCACCACTTCTTGGGCTTTCAAGAATGAGGTTTCAGTTGACCAAATTTGCAAGGCAGCTACTTAGACTTCTTTGCATACTTTTACTAAATTCTACCATTTTGATGTTTTTGCTTCTTCTGAGGCAGATTTGGTAGAAAGCTCCTTCAAGCAGTTGTTTCAGCTTGATTTGTATATGCCTGATTGATTTACATATATATATATATATATATATATATATATATATATATATATATATATATATATTATTGGGGCTGTTGATTTAATTTCTCAGTGAAAAAGGATGTTTTTTAAATCCTTCCCTTTATGTTATTGCTCATGGACTCCACGGCTTGGGTATTAGTTCCCAGGAGTAATGTGTCGTGGACATTCTTTCATCACCTGTATGAAAGGAAACATACTTTATGCTTTTCTGATAAATTCATCTCATTCATGGTGGTGAGAGTTAACAAGACCCCACCCTAGGTTTTTTTAGGATTAGTTTATTTTTTTGAGCACATATTTTTTCCCTGCCCTTTTTATTGCTCTTATTCCTTTTTCTTACATCACTATGCTTGGCTGTACATTAGGGTGAGGTGGGAGGGCTTTTATAGAGCTTAGGGAATCTTTGTCTCCTCCTAGTGGTAAGGAAGAGTAATTCCCAGGAGTAATAGGTTGTGGACTCTCACCACCATGAAAGAAATTTAATTTATAAGGTAAGCATAAATCAAAATCATGTTTTGTTCCCCCACCCCCACATAAACATAAGTTACAGTTGCCATTAAAGGAAAATAAAATGGCAAACAAGAAAATGTTATTGCACTGCTGCTTGTATATAAACTATGGGGCCTATATATTTAAGCTCCGTACGGAGCTTGAGGGCCCATGTTTCTGGCGAGCCTGCAGGCTCGCTAGAAACACCAGGTATGAAGCAGCGGTCTAAAGACCGCTGCTCCATAACCCTGTCCGCCTGCTCTGATGAGGCGGCCAGAGATCACCACAATTCAACCCGATCGAGTACGATCGGGTTGATTGACACCCCCCTGCTGGCAGACGATTGGCCGCGAGTCTGCAAGGGGCGGCGTTGCACCACCAACTCACAAGAGCTGCTGGTGCAATGCTGAATGCGAAGAGCGTATTGCTCTCCGCATTCAGCGATGTCTGTCGGACCTGATTCGCACTGTCGGATCAGGTCCGACAGACATTTCATAAATAGGCCTCCATGTGTTTAACTCCTGTAGAGAGGTTACACATATATAGTTAGTCAGTTTCGGAGCACTACTCTGACCTAGCTGAGTACATCTATTGAACCAATGACAAGAGGCATATGTGCGTAGCTACCAGTCACCAGCTATCAGCAGTGCACTTTAGAGCATACATAGGTATGCATTCATGGAAGATTAAAGGGACACTAACCTGTTGAGTACAACTACAGTAGCAGGGTTACTTCTTATCATGCTATTGTTTTTCCTCTTGTGCCTGCAGATGACTTCAAAGTCAATCACTTATTTTAATCCCTTACAATTATCAGTTAGTGAAGCTCAGCATCTTTTATATTTGTGTTGTAACTTTTAAACTATGCAAAAAAACTGTACAAATATATCGCACACACTCTCTTTTATGTAAGCTAAACTAAGTAAAAGGTACAGCAGACAAGAAGGAAAACCACAGAACTGTGAAAGTGCACTGCTTCTGTCACAGGATGCAACAATACTAGAGCTACAAGATTGCGGCGCCCAGTATAAAATGCAGAGCTTAAACAAGTGTATTCTGTAATTAGTTAAAATAAGAAAATTGCTTTAAAGAGAGCTGCAGGTAAAGGAGGAAATACTATTGTATGATGAGTTAGTAGTAACCTTAGTAGTGTAGTGGTACTTAGCAGTTTTGTTCCATTAAAAGGGACCAATTTTTTTTCTTTTGTAATTCAGAAAGAGCATGCAATTTTAAGCAACTTTCTAATTTACTCCTATTATCAATTTTCTTCGTTCTCTTGCTATCATTATTTGAAAAAGAAGGCATCTAAGCTTTTTTTTGGTTTCAATACTCTGGACAGCACTTTTTTATTGGTGGATGAATTTATCCACCAATCAGCAAGGACAACCCAGGTTGTTCACCAAAAATGGGCCGGCATCTGAACTTACATTCTTGCATTTCAAATAAAGATACCAAGAGAATGAAGAAAATTTGATAATAGGAGTAAATTATAAAGTTGCTTAAAATTTCATGCTAAATCTGAATCATGAAAGAAAATTTTTGGGTACAGTGTCCCTTTAACCCCTTAGTGACCAGAGCACTTTTCCATTTTCTGTCCGTTTGGGACCAAGGCTATTTTTACATTTATACAGTGTTTGTGTTTAGCTGAAATTTTCCTCTTACTCATTTACTGTACCCACACATATTATATACCGTTTTTCTCGCCATTAAATGGACTTTCTAAAAATACCATTATTTTCATCATATCTTATCATTTACTATAAAAAAATTATAAAATATGAGGAAAAATGGAAAAAAACACACTTTTTCTAACTTTGAACCCCAAAATCTGTTCCACATCTACAACCACCAAAAAACACCCATGCTAAATAGTTTCTAAATTTTGTCCTGAGTTTAGAAATACCCAATGTTTACATCTTCTTTGCTTTTTTTGTAACTTATAGGGCCATAAATACAAGTAGCACTTTGCTATTTTCAAACCATTTTTTTTCTCAAAATTAACGCTAGTTACATTAGAACACTAATATCTTTCAGGAATCCCTGAATATCCATTGACATGTATATATTTTTTTTAGAAGACATCCCAAAGTATTGATCTAGGCCCATTTTGGTATATTTCATGCCACCATTTCACCGCCAAATGCGTTCAAATACAAAAAATCGTTCAGTTTTTCACAAATTTTTTCACAAACTTTCAGTTTCTCACTGAAATTATTTACAAACTGCTTGTGCAATTATGGCATAAATGGTTGTAAATTCTTCTCTGGGATCCCCTTTGTTCAGAAATAGCAGATATATATGGCTTTGACATTGCTTTTTGGTAATTAGAAGGCCGCTAAATGCCACTGCGCACCACACGTGTATTATGCCCAGCAGTGAAGGGGTTAATTAGGGAGCATGTAAGGAGCTTTTTTGGGTAATTTTAGCTTTAGTGTAGTGTAGTAGACAACCCCAAGTATTGATCTAGGCCCATTTTGGTATATTTCATGCCACCATTTCACCGCCAAATGCGATCAAATTAAAAAAAAACGTAAACTTTTTCACAATTTTAGGTTTCTCACTGAAATCATTTACAAACAGCTTGTGCAATTATGGCACAAATGGTTGTAAATGCTTCTCTGGGATCCCCTTTGTTCAGAAATAGCAGACATATATGACTTTGGCGTTGCTTTTTGGTAATTAGAATGCTGCTAAATGGCGCTGCACATCACACGTGTATTATGGCTAGCAGTGAAGGGGTTAATTAGGTAGCTTGTAGGGAGCTTGCAGGGTTAATTTAAGCTTTAGTGTAGATATCAGCCTCCCACCTGAAACATCAGACCCCCTGATCCCTCCCAAACATCTCTCTTCCCTCCCCTACCCCACAAATGTCCCCGCCATCTTAAGTACTGGCAGAAACTCTGCCAGTACTAAAATAAAAGGTATATTTGGGCTTTTTTGTGCATTTTTTAAGCATATTTACATATGCTTCGGTGTAGGATCCCCCTTAGCCCCCAACCTCACTGATCCCCCACCAAACGGCTCTCTAACCCTCCCCCTCTGACTTAATGTGCGCCATCTTGGGTACTGGCAGCTGTCGGCCAGTACCCAGTTTAGTGAAAAATATGCTTTTTTTTAAAAAAAAAATGTCCCTTTTCTGTAGTGTAGCTTCCCCCCCCCCAAGACCAACCCCCCACCCCTTCCAGATCCCTTAGATGCTTTAAAAAAAAAGTTTATTTCATTTTTTTTTACACTTTTCTTTTAACTTTTTTTCTGTAGTGTAGCGGTTCCCACCCGCTCCCGCCCCGTGCACGCGCGCGCCACCCGTGCGCGCCCCCGTCGGCTCCGCCCCCGATCCTGCCCCCTCCCCCTTACACAGCTCACCGATGGCCGCCCACCCGCCTCCCAAGTCGGCTCCCACACACCAACGATACCGGCCATCGATGTCCGGTGCAGAGGGGGCCACAGAGTGGCTCTCTCTGCATCGGATGGCCAGAAAGTGTTATTGCAGGATGCCTCGATATCGAGGCATCACTGCAATAACCGGAAAGCAGCTGGAAGCGAGCAGGATCGCTTCCAGCTGCTTTCCAGACCGAGGATGTGCAGGGTAAGTCCTTGGTCGTTAACTGACATCCTTTAGAGGACGTACCCTGCACGTCCTCGTCGTTAAGGGGTTAAATAATTCATTTTAACTTTACTATGTCTTTAAGCATCGCATTATAAATACATTATGAATACAAAATTAATGTTTTGAAAACATGTAAAACTTAGTTTCTAAATAAAGCTTGTATTGCTTTGCAGTCCAAGGAACACCCTCTTAAAAAGCCTCTTCTTTATAATATGTGTGCTTATTTCTCCTGTTGTGGCCAAATAGGGACACATGGAAATGAGCTTCAGCACTGCTAGATTATTGTTTAGAATGTTGAGGGTTCTCTATTCTATAGGATGCTTTTTATCCTCTCTCAGAAAAATTACAAGAAAAATTCCATCAGCTTTAGCTAAGAAACTTCTATTTTTCAAAAGTCTTTAAATACATTACAATTCTGTGTTTAGGAACAACAAAGAAAAACAATGTTTTAATGCCCCTTTTAATAGGCTTACTGTACATTTGTACTTGTTAAAATAAGCCACTCTTTACTGTCTTGAGACCCTGTTGCCTAGTATTTTGATTACTTGGCATGTAGAAAAATGACTCTAGTTTGAATAGTGTGGGTGCAGCACAGTTTCCTGGATGAGGGACAGAGTGATAATCAGTAAGGGGTGAATGTGAGATGTGGGGCTCATACTTTTGAGTGGGAGATCACTATAAAACATAATTGTGTTCTGGCTTTAGCATAACAGTCACATTATGTGTGTGAATATGGTCACACACATTATTTGATAAAGCAGGTGGTGGCTTTGTAAAAGTGGGACTCCGAGCTTGTTTGCATTGGAAATATATATTGGAATATATCACTGATGTTCAACAATGAGGGAACAAAGGTTATGCGATAAAAACAGGAACAGCATATGAGACACACAGAACAGAGGTAAGTAGGGACTTTGCCAACACACAATACTAATACCCAATATGCAAAAGTTCCAGTCTCTCAACTTTCAAAATATAAGTTATGTATGGGTCCATCAGTGGGAAAAAAAAAATCAGAACTTAAAGGGACAGTCTATTCCAGAATTGTTATTGTTTAAAAAGATAGATAATCCTTTTATTACCCATTCCCCAGTTTTGCATAACCAACACGGTTATATTTATATACTTTTTACCTCTGTGATTACCTTGTATCTAAGCCTCTGCAGACTGCCCTCTTAGCTCAGTTCGTTTGCAGACTTGCATTTTAGCCAATCAATGCTAACTCATAACTCCACAGGAGTGATCACAATGTTATCTATATGGCACACATGAATTAGTTCTGTCTAGCTGTGAAAAACTGTTAAAATGCACTTTGACAAAAGGCGGCCTTCAAGTGCTTCAAAATTAGCATATTAGCCTACCTAGGTTTAGCTTTCAACAAAGAGTACCAAGAGAGCAAAGCAAATTTGATGATTAAAGTGAAATGGAAAGGTGTTTAAAATTGCATGCCCTGTCTGAATCATGAAAGTTTAATTTTGACTTGACTGTCCTTTTAAGTCCTTAAAATTGACTGTCAAATGATATACTTGAGACAACAGAGGATAAGTAAGGTATCTTTACTCCTGGCACCATATTGCCCTCCCTTAGCTCTACTCAGTGACATCTTGTGCCTTCTGTCTCTGCTAGACGATTCAAAATCCTTGATTTATTTTATTTTTTTAAACTTTTTACATTTCACTGGCAACTTTTTATAAACTGTAAACAATCACCCATCCGACCCTTTTTAAATAAACCTTATCTTCTTGATTCCTTCTCGCTCGCTAACACTATATCCCTCTGATTTCCCTTGCAACCAGTCTTTTACAGTATTGTACTTGACCCACAGCAATACTCAACTGAAATCTAGAGACCTTTACGTAATCCATACAAATTTGTCAGATAGCTCTAACTTTGCTATCTTTAGCATTCATTCTACTGGAATGACCCCTGGTCTCTTCTTGTCATACTGACAGTTCTCTACCACTCTCTGCTGAAACTTCACTAAATGACTTGTTTGAAAATAAAGTTTCATTTCTCCACTTATACATCTGGTCTTTACTTTGTTTATTTTAATACAGATGCCCACTGGTTATACTACAAACTCTACCTAACTGGAAAAGCTCTACCATGTCCCCAGTTTTCTTTAGTTACTCGTTTAGCATCAGATTCATCTCTGTTATAGCTCTCTAAAGGTACTTTTATTTCCTCATTGCATATTTGTTACCTTAACAACTTAAAAACTCATTTTGATTATAGTTGTTTATATGCTATTGACCATGGAGGATTTCATTTAAATCACAATTTAAATCACTAGTCAGTAAGACTCGATTTAAATCGTTTTTTTGACATAAAGGTTTCATTTTAAGAATAATAACTTTCCTTCCTAAGATAGGGAGCGTCCACGGCTTCATTCCTTACTGTTGTTAAATACAACACCTGGCCACCAGGAGGAGGCAAAGACACCTCAGCCAAAGGCTTAAATATCCCTCCCACTTCCTCATTACCCCAGTCATTCTTTGCCTTTCGTCACGATAGGAGGTGGCAGAGAAGTGTCAGAAGATTTGGAGAGTCCTGAAAAAAGGGTATCTGCCCTTTGAGATAGGACTAGAGTTTTAAGTAGTCCTGTCAACCTCTCAGTGAGTGTATTGATGAAAGTTAGTCTTGGAGATGCAGGTAAAGTTTTTTCTGTGAAACCATCCAGGTTACTGCTAACAGCTACTAAGCAATCAGTGTTGACAAGTTTCACTGCCTGCTTTCTCTCACTCAAGTCCATGTCAGAAGCACTGCTCTAAGACTGTCACACTTGTGAGGCTGTGTTCTGTTCCAAAGCATGGATCCTGGAGGTAAGATTGTTTCAATTTTTTACACATAAAACGCTATAACAGGGTCAAAGTGTGGCTCCTTTATACCTTGATAGGATCCAGGGTTAATATCCTCTGAGAGGGTTTATTGAACAGTTGGGGTTAATTAATCAGTGTAATAATTATTTACATGCGGCTTTGTGTGATTTTATTTTCTGGGCTCATAGACTGTGTGTTTTTGGCTGGAGCAAACCGGTTCACTTTCGTTTTTGAAAGTGTTGCACAGCTCCTATTAACTTGCTGTACTTTCTCCAACATTGGTGTGTCCGGTCCACGGCTTCATCCTTACTTGTGGGATATTCTCTTCCCCTACAGGAAATGGCAAAGAGAGCACCCAGCAAGAGCTGTCCATATAGCCCCCCCTCTGGCTCCGCCCCCCAGTCATTCTCTTTGCCGCTCTGAACAAGTAGCATCTCCACGGGGATGGTAAAGAGTATGTGGTGTTAGTTGTAGTTTTTTATTTCTTCTATCAAGAGTTTGTTATTTTAAAATAGTGCCGGTTTGTACTATTTACTCTACAACAGAAAATGAAGAAGATTTCTGTTAAAGAGGAATATGATTTTAGCAGTAGTAACTAAAATCTATTGCTGTTCCCACGCAGGGCTGTTGAAACCAGAGAACTTCAGTTGGGGGGAACAGTTTGCAGGCTTATCTGCTTCAGGTATGATCAGTCATATTTCTAACAAGACATGTTAATCCTAGAAGACTGTCAGTTTTCCCTTAAGGGGTAAGTAAGCCATTTTCTTAGACTCATAACAGATTAAGGCTTATTAATGGGCTCTATACTGGTTGACACTATTGTGGGCTAAATCGATTGATTTATTTCATATTTAGATGGCTTTTAGAGTGTTTTGTGTAATTAAAAGCACTTTTGGGAACGTTTTTATTCGCCTGGCATTTAGTTAGACTACTATTTCAGTCAGAAAGGCCCCTTCACTCTGGTATGCAGAGGAAGGAGGCCCCGTTTTCGCGCCTCAATTGCGCAGTTTACTTCCATGGCAGTGCATGCAGCTTCATGTGAGGGGTCCTGTGGCTACAAAAACGGACTCAGGAAGGTTTATTTCAGTGCTGAATAACTCTCAGGGAAGGTTAAGAGCCGCAGCAAGGCTGTGGCAGTGATTGTAGTGTACTAAAATTGTTGAATTGAACAAATCGCTCTGGTTTGCTCATTTTAAGGGTTAAAGTCTTGAAACTTGGTGTGCAATACTTTCAAGGCATTAGGACTCTGGGGTAAAAATCTTGTAAAAATCGGACATTGCCTTCACTGTTTTTCAAAATATCAGAAATAAAGTGTGCTTGTTTATTATTTAAAGGGACAGTAACGCTTTTCTTTAAAAACGGTTTTATTGCATTATTAGCCTGCCAAATTCTGTCTAACATGTCTATACCTTCAGATGGCTTATGTTCTGTGTGTATGGAAGCCAAGGTGGTTCCCCCTATTAATGTATGCGCAAATTGTGTCATAGCGTCCAAACAAGGTATGGACAGTACTGTCACTTTGAATAAGATTGCCCAAGATGATTCTTCTAATGAAGGTAGTGGGGATAGTTCATCATCCTCTCCTTCTGTGTCAACACCAGTTTTGCCCGCGCAGGCGATACCTAGTACATCTAGCGCGCCAATGCTTGTTACTATACAGCAATTAACAGCAGTAATGGATAACTCTATAGCAAATCTATTATCCAAACTGCCATCCTACCCTAGAAAGCGTGATAGCTCAGTTTTAAATACAGAAGATGAGCAGGTTGGCGCTGAGGATAATTTATCAGTTATACCCTCACATCAATCTGAATTGGCAGTGAGGGAAGGTCTGTCTGAGGGGGAAATTTCAGATTCAGGAAAAGTTTCTCAGCAGGCAGACACTGATATCGTAACATTTAAATTTAAGTTAGAACATCTCCGTGCCCTGCTTAAGGAGGTCCTAACTACTCTTGATGACTGTGATTCTTTGGTAATTCCAGAGAAATTGTGCAAGATGGACAAATTCTTAGAGGTCCCAGTGCACGCTGATGCTTTTCCGATACCCAAGCGGGTGGCGGACATAGTGACTAAGGAGTGGGAAAAGCCAGGTATACCTTTTGTTCCACCTCCTATATTCAAGAAAATGTTCCCCATTGTTGACCCCAGAAGGGACGCATGGCAAACGGTTCCTAAGGTTGAGGGGGCTGTGTCAACGTTAGCTAAGCGCTCAACTATTCCTATTGAGGACAGTTGCGCTTTTAAAGATCCTATGGATAAAAAATTGGAAGGATTGCTAAAAAAGATATTTGTTCAGCAAGGTTTCCTTCTTCATCCAATCTCGTGCATTATTCCTGTCACCACGGCAGCGTATTTTTGGTTCGAGGAACTAGAAAATTCGCTCCAAAAGGAGACTCCATATGATGAAGTCATGGACAGAGTTCACGCACTAAAGTTGGCTAATTCCTTTATTTTGGATGCCGCTTTCCAATTGGCTAAGTTAGCAGCGAAAAATTCAGGTTTCTCTTGTTAAGTGTATCCAGTCCACGGATCATCCATTACTTATGGGATATTCTCCTTCCCAACAGGAAGTTGCAAGAGGATCACCCACAGCAGAGCTGCTATAGCTCCTCCCCTAACTGCCATATCTTTCTCTTGCAAGCCTCAACCAAGATGGAGGTCGTAAGAGGAGTGTGGTGTTTTATACTTAGTTTATTTCTTCAATCAAAAGTTTATTTTTAAATGGTACCGGAGTGTGCTGTTTATCTCAGGCAGTATTTACAAGAAGAATCTGCCTGCATTTTCTATGATCTTAGCAGAAGTAACTAAGATCCATGGCTGTTCTCACATATTCTGAGGAGTGAGGTAACGTCAGAGAGGGAATGGCGTGCAGGTTTTCCTGCAATAAGGTATGTGCAGTTAATATTTTTCTAGGAATGGAATTTGCTAGAAAATTCTGCTTATACCGGATTAATGTAAGTAAAGCCTTAAATGCAGTGATAGCTACTGGTATCAGGCTTATTAATAGAGATGCATACTCTTATAAAAATGTAATATAAAACGTTTGCTGGCATGTTAATCGTTTTTATATATGTTTGGTGACAAAACTTATTGGGGCCTAATTTTTTTCCACATGGCTGGTTTGATTTCTGCCTAGAGACAGTTTCCTGAAGCTTTCCACTGTTGCAATATGAGAGGGAAGGGCCTATTTTAGTGCTTTTCTGTGCAGCTAAAAATACTGACAGAGACATTCAGCTTCCCTCTGCATGATACAGGACATCTCTGAAGGGCTCAAAAGGCTTCAAAGTCGTGTTTGAGGAGGGTAACAATCACAGTAGACTGTGGCAGTTGTTGTGACTGTGTTTAAAAAACGTTTTGTCATTTATTATTCTGTTTTTGTTATTAAGGGGTTAATCATCCATTTGCAAGTGGGTGCAATGCTCTGCTGACTTGTTACATACACTGTAAAAATTTTGTTAGTGTAACTGCCTTTTTTCACTGTTATTTCAAATTTTGTCAAAATTTGTTTCTCTTAAAGGCACAGTAACGTTTTTTATATTGCTTGTTAACTTGCTTTAAAGTGTTTTCTAAGCTTGCTAATCTCATTGCTAGTCTGTTCAAACATGTCTGAAACAGAGGATACTTGTTTATTATGTTTAAAAGCCATGGTGGAGCCCCATAGGAGAATGTGTACTAAATGTATTGATTTCACCTTAAACAGTAAAGATCAGTCTTTATCTATAAAAGAATTGTCACCAGAGGGGTCTGTCGAGGGGGAAGTTATGCCGACTAACTCTCTCCACGTGTCGGACCCTTCGCCTCCCGCTCAAGGGACGCACGCTAATATGGCGCCAAGTACATCAGGGACGCCCATAGCGATTACTTTGCAGGACATGGCTGCAATCATGAATAATACCCTGTCAGAGGTATTATCCAGATTGCCTGAATTGAGAGGCAAGCGCGATAGCTCTGGGGTTAGACGAGATACAGAGCGTGTAGATGCTGTAAGAGCCATGTCTGATACTGCGTCACAATATGCAGAACCTGAGGACGGAGAGCTTCAGTCTGTGGGTGACGTCTCTGATTCGGGGAGACCTGATTCAGAGATTTCTAATTTTAAATTTAAGCTTGAGAACCTCCGTGTATTGCTTGGGGAGGTATTAGCTGCTCTGAATGACTGTGACACAATTGCAGTGCCAGATAAATTGTGTAGGCTGGATAAATACTATGCAGTGCCGGTGAGTACTGATGTTTTTCCAATACCTAAAAGGCTTACAGAAATTATTAGTAAGGAGTGGGATAGGCCCGGTGTGCCCTTTTCCCCACCTCCTATATTTAGAAAATTGTTTCCAATAGATGCCACTACACGGGACTTATGGCAGACTGTCCCTAAGGTGGAGGGAGCAGTTTCTACTTTAGCAAAGCGTATCACTATCCCGGTTGAGGACAGTTGTGCTTTTTCAGATCCAATGGATAAAAAATTAGAGGGTTACCTTAAGAAAATGTTTATTCAACAAGGTTTTATTTTACAGCCCCTTGCATGCATTGCGCCTGTCACTGCTGCGGCGGCATTCTGGTTTGAGGCCCTGGAAGAGGCCATCCATACAGCTCCATTGACTGAAACTATAGAACTCTTAAGCTAGCTAACTCATTTGTTTCTGATGCCATTGTTCATTTGACTAAACTAACGGCTAAGAATTCTGGATTCGCCATCCAGGCGTGTAGGGCGCTATGGCTCAAATCCTGGTCAGCTGATGTGACTTCAAAGTCTAAATTACTCAACATTCCTTTCAAGGGGCAGACCTTATTCGGGCCTGGTTTGAAAGAAATTATTGCTGACATTACTGGAGGTAAGGGTCATACCACAGTCTAATTTTCGTGCCTTTCGAAATTCCAAGGCAGGTGCAGCATCAACTTCCTCCGCTTCAAGACAAGAGGGAACTTTTGCTCAATCTAAGCAGGCCTGGAAACCTAACCAGTCCTGGAACAAAGGCAAGCAGGCCAGAAAGCCTGCTGCTGCCTCTAAGACAGCATGAAGGAACGGCCCCCTATCCGGCGACGGATCTAGTAGGGGGCAGACTTTTTCTCTTCGCCCAGGCGTGGGCAAGAGATGTTCAGGATCCCTGGGCGTTGGAGATCATATCTCAGGGATATCTTCTGGACTTCAAAGCTTCCCCTCCACAAGGGAGATTTAATCTTTCAAGGTTATCTGCAAATCAGATAAAGAAAGAGGCATTCCTATGCTGTGTGCAAGACCTCCTAGTAATGGGAGTGATCCATCCAGTTCCGCGGACGGAACAAGGACAGGGTTTTTATTCGAATCTGTTGTGGTTCCCAAAAAAGAGGGAACCTTCAGACCAATTTTGGATCTAAAGATCTTAAACAAATTCCTCAGAGTTCCATCTTTCAAAATGGGAACTATTCGGACCATCCTACCCATGATCCAAGAGGGTCAGTACATGACCACAGTGGACTTAAAGGATGCCTACCTTCACATACCGATTCACAAAGATCATCATCGGTTCCTAAGGTTTGCCTTTCTAGACAGGCATTACCAATTTGTAGCTCTTCCCTTCGGGTTGGCTACAGCCCCGAGAATCTTTACGAAGGTTCTGGGCTCACTTCTGGCGGTTCTAAGACCGCGAGGCATAGCGGTGGCTCCGTATCTAGACGACATCCTGATACGGGCGTCAAGCTTTCAAATTGCCAAGTCTCATACAGAGATAGTTCTGGCATTTCTGAGATCGCACGGGTGGAAAGTGAACGAGGAAAAGAGTTCTCTATCCCCACTCACAAGAGTCTCCTTCTTAGGGACTCTTATAGATTCTGTAGAGATGAAAATTTACCTGACGGAGTTCAGGTTATCAAAGCTTCTAAATGCTTGCCGTATTCTTCATTCCATTCCGCGCCCTTCGGTGGCTCAGTGTATGCAGGTGATCGGCTTAATGGTAGCGGCAATGGACATAGTGCCATTTGCGCGCCTACATCTCAGACCGCTGCAATTATGCATGCTAAGTCAGTGGAATGGAGATTACACAGATTTGTCCCCTCTGCTAAATCTGGATCAAGAGACCAGAGATTCTCTTCTCTGGTGGTTGTCTCGGGTCTACCTGTCCGAAGGTATGACCTTTCGCAGGCCAGATTGGACAATTGTAACAACAGATGCCAGCCTTCTAGGTTGGGGTGCAGTCTGGAACTCCCTGAAGGCACAGGGATCGTGGACTCACAAGGAGAAACTCCTTCCGATAAATATTCTGGAGTTAAGAGCAATATTCAATGCTCTTCTGGCTTGGCCTCAGTTAGCAACACTGAGGTTCATCAGATTTCAGTCGGACAATATCACGACTGTGGCTTACATCAACCATCAAGGGGGAACCAGGAGTTCCCTAGCGATGTTAGAAGTCTCAAAAATAATTCACTGGGCAGAGACTCACTCTTGCCACCTGTCAGCAATCCATATCCCAGGCGTGGAGAACTGGGAGGCGGATTTTCTAAGTCATCAGACTTTTCACCCGGGGGAGTGGGAACTCCATCCGGAGGTGTTTGCTCAGTTGATTCATCGTTGGGGCAAACCAGAGTTGGATCTCATGGCGTCTCGCCAGAACGCCAAGCTTCCTTGTTACGGATCCAGGTCCAGGGACCCAGAAGCGATGCTGATAGATGCTCTAGCAGCGCCTTGGTTCTTCAACCTGGCTTAGGTGTTTCCACCGTTTCCTCTGCTCCCTCGACTGATTGCTAAAATCAAACAGGAGAGAGCATCGGTGATTCTCATAGCGCCTGCGTGGCCACGCAGGACCTGGTATGCAGACCTAGTGGACATGTCATCCTTTCCACCATGGACTCTGCCTCTAAGACAGGACCTTCTAATACAAGGTCCTTTCAATCATCCAAATCTAATTTCTCTGAGACTGACTGCATGGAGATTGAACGCTTGATTCTATCAAAGCGTGGCTTCTCCGAGTCAGTCATTGATACCTTAATACAGGCACAAAAGCCTGTTACCAGGAAAATCTATCACAAGATATGGCGTACATATCTTTACTGGTGTGAATCCAAGAATTACTCATGGAGTAAGGTTAGGATTCCTAGGATATTGTCCTTTCTCCAAGAGGGTTTGGACAAAGGATTATCATCTAGTTCCTTAAAGGGACAGATTTCTGCTCTGTCTATTCTTTTGCACAAGCGTCTGGCAGAAGTTCCAGACGTCCAGGCATTTTGTCAGGCTTTGGTTAGAATTAAGCCTGTGTTTAAACCTGTTGCTCCCCCATGGAGCTTAAACTTGGTTCTTAAAGTTCTTCAAGGAGTTCCGTTTGAACCCCTTCATTCCATTGATATTAAGCTTTTATCTTGGAAAGTTCTGTTTTTGATGGCTATTTCCTCGGCTCGGAGAGTCTCTGAGCTATCTGCCTTACAATGTGATTCTCCTTATCTGATTTTTCATGCAGATAAGGTAGTTCTGCGTACCAAACCTGGGTTTTTACCTAAGGTGGTTTCTAACAAGAATATCAATCAAGAGATTGTTGTTCCATCATTGTGTCCTAATCCTTCTTCAAAGAAGGAACGTCTTTTACATAATCTGGACGTAGTCCGTGCCTTGAAGTTTTACTTACAAGCTACTAAAGATTTTCGTCAAACATCTTCCCTGTTTGTCGTTTTTTTCTGGACAGAGGAGAGGTCAAAAAGCTTTGGCAACCTCTCTTTCCTTTTGGCTTCGGAGTATTATATGGGGCTGGACAGCAGCCCCCTGAAAGAATTACAGCTCATTCTACTAGAGCTGTGGCTTCCACCTGGGCCTTTAAAAATGAGGCCTCTGTTGAACAGATTTGCAAGGCCGCGACTTGGTCTTCGCTTCACACTTTTTAAAAATTTTACAAATTTGATACTTTTGCTTCTTCGGAGGCTGTTTTTGGGAGAAAGGTTCTTCAGGCAGTGGTTCCTTCCGCTTAATCCCTGCCTTGTCCCTCCCATCATCCATGTACTTTAGCTTTGGTATTGGTATCCCATAAGTAATGGATGGTCCGTGGACTGGATACACTTAACAAGAGAAAACATAATTTATGCTTACCTGATAAATTTATTTCTCTTGTAGTGTATCCAGTCCACGGCCCGCCCTGTCATTTTAAGGCAGGTCTAAAATTTAATTAAACTACAGTCACCACTGCACCCTATGGTTTCTCCTTTCTCTGTTTGTTTCGGTCGAATGACTGGATATGGCAGTGAGGGGAGGAGCTATATAGCAGCTCTGCTGTGGGTGATCCTCTTGCAACTTCCTGTTGGGAAGGAGAATATCCCATAAGTAATGGATGATCCGTGGACTGGATACACTACAAGAGAAATAAATTTATCAGGTAAGCATAAATTATGTTTTTGCAATAGTGGCGCGCAGAGCGCTTTGGCTAAAATCCTGGTCGGCGGATGTGTCGTCCAAGAATAAGTTGCTTAATATTCCTTTCAAGGGTAAGACCCTTTTTGGGCCGGAATTGAAAGAGATTATTTCAGACATTACTGGTGGGAAGGGACATGCCCTCCCACAGGATAGGCCTTTCAAGGCTAAGAACAAATCTAATTTTCGTTCCTTTCGTAATTTCAGGAACGGACTGAATCCTAACTCTGCGGCCTCCAGACAAGAAGGCAACTCTTCCCAGCCTAAACCAGCATGGAAACCATTGCAAGGCTGGAACAAGGGTAAACAGGCCAAGAAGCCTGCTGCTGCTACCAAGACAGCATGAAGGGGTAGCCCCCGATCCGGGACCGGATCTAGTAGGGGCAGACTTTCTCTCTTCGCTCAGGCTTGGGCAAGAGATGTTCCGGATCCCTGGGCACTAGAAATAGTCTCTCAGGGGTATCTTCTAGAGTTCAAGGAACTTCCTCCAAGGGGAAGGTTCCACATGTCTCGCTTATCTTCAGACCAGATAAAGAGACAGGCATTCTTACATTGCGTAGGAGACCTATTAAAAATGGGAGTGATAAACCCAGTTCCAATAGTGGAACAAGGTCTGGGTTTTTACTCAAACCTGTTTGTAGTTCCCAAAAAAGAGAGAACTTTCAGGCCAATTCTGGATCTAAAAATTCTAAACAAATTCCTCAGAGTTCCATCATTCAAAATGGAAACCATTCTGACAATTTTACCAACAATCCAGGAGGGTCAATATATGACTACCGTGGACTTAAAGGATGCGTACCTGCATATTCCTATCCACAAAGATCATCATCAGTTCCTGAGGTTCGCCTTTATGGACAAACATTACCAGTTCGTGGCTCTTCCGTTCGGTTTAGCCACTGCTCCCAGAATTTTCACAAAGGTGCTAGGGTCCCTTCTAGCGGTTCTAAGACCGAGGGGCATTGCTGTAGCACCTTATTTAGACGACATTCTAATCCAAGCGTCGTCTCTTTCCAAAGCAAGGGCTCATACAGACATTGTTCTAGCCTTTCTCAGATCTCACGGGTGGAAGGTGAACGTAGAAAAGAGTTCCCTGTCCCCGTCAACAAGAGTTCCCTTTTTGGGAACAATAATAGATTCTGTAGAAATGAAGATCTTCCTGACAGAGGTCAGAAAGTTAAAGCTTCTAAACGCTTGTCAAGTTCTCCACTCTATTCTTCAGCCTTCCATAGCTCAGTGCATGGAAGTAGTAGGATTAATGGTTGCAGCAATGGACATAGTTCCTTTTGCTCGAATTCATCTAAGACCATTACAACTGTGCATGCTCAATCAGTGGAATGGGGACTATGCGGGCTTGTCTCCCCAGATTCAAGTAGACCAGGTAACCAGGGATTCGCTCCGCTGGTGGTTGTCTCACGATCACCTGTCTCAGGGAATGAGTTTCCGCAGACCAGAGTGGGTCATTGTCACGACCGACGCCAGTCTCTTAGGCTGGGGTGCGGTCTGGGACTCTCTGAAGGCTCAAGGTCTATGGTCTCGAGAAGAGTCTCTTCTTCCGATAAACATTTTAGAACTGAGAGCGATATTCAATGCGCTCCTGGCGTGGCCTCACCTGGCAAAGGCCAAATTCATAAGGTTCCAGTCGGACAACATGACGACTGTAGCGTACATCAATCATCAGGGGGGAACAAAGAGTTCCTTAGCGATGAGAGAGGTATCCAAGATCATCAAATGGGCGGAGGATCACTCCTGCCACCTATCTGCAATTCACATCCCAGGAGTGGACAACTGGGAGGCGGATTATTTGAGTCGTCAGACTTTTCATCCGGGAGAGTAGGAACTCCATCCGGAGGTTTTTGCCCAGTTAAAGGATTACTTTCTGTTATAATGTTTAAGCTAAACAACTAACATATTAAAGTTAATAAACATTAATTAAAACCTACTGACCTATATTTTCTCCAAAACGAAGTTTCATAACGTTCTAAAAGTTATATCTTTTATTCGCTGATGATGTCACGTTATCCTGCCCACTATTTTCAGCACTGCGTGTTCAAAATACTTAAACCAATAACTTTGTGTTTAAAGCGCCATTTTGAAACCTAGGTATTGTGAACGGATTGGTACAGAGCAAAGGATACCCACGGAGTGGGTTTGGAAAACAATTAAATTTGCAGACAAGATCTCTGATATACGGTAGAGATATGTTAATGAAATGCTATTGATAAAAAGCGTATTTGGGGTAGTTAGTTAGTAACAGGCATAGAAAATATTTACTTACAGTGGCCCTTTAACTCAACTTTGGGGCATTCCAGATATGGATCTGATGGCATCTTGCCAGAACGCCAAGGTTCCTCAATACGGGTCCAGATCCAGGGATCCCAAGGCGACACTGGTGGATGCATTAGTGGCGCCTTGGTCGTTCAACCTAGCTTATGTGTTTCCACTGTTCCCTCTCCTTCCCAGGCTGGTAGCCAGGATCAAACAGGAGCAGGCTTCTGTGATTCTAATAGCCCCTGCGTGGCCACGCAGGACTTGGTATGCAGACCTGGTGAATATGTCATCGGCTCCACCATGGAAGCTACCTTTGAGGCAGGATCTTCTAGTACAAGGTCCATTCGAACATCCAAATCTAGTCTCTCTCCAACTGACTGCTTGGAAATTGAACGCTTGATTCTATCTAAGCATGGGTTTTCTGACTCGGTTATAGATACTCTGGCTCAGGCCAGAAAGCCTGTGACTAGGAAAATTTACCATAAGATATGGCAAAAATATATCTGTTGGTGCAGATCCAAGGGATACTCTTGGAGTAAAATTAGAATTCCAAGGATACTTTCCTTTCTACAAGAGGGCTTGGATAAAGGTTTGTCAGCTAGTTCTCTAAAAGGACAGATATCTGCTCTGTCGGTTTTGTTGCACAAACGTCTGGCAGCCGTGCCAGATATACAGGCGTTTGTACTGGCGTTAGTCAGGATCAAGCCTGTCTATAGACCTATGACTCCTCCATGGAGTCTAAACCTGGTTCTTTCAGTTCTTCAGGGGGTTCCTTTTGAACCCATGCATTCCATAGATATTAAGTTACTATCTTGGAAAGTTATGTTTTTGGTTGCTATTTCTTCTGCTAGAAGAGTTTCTGAATTATCTGCTTTGCAGTGTTCTTCTCCCTATCTGATTTTTCATGCAGATAAGGTAGTTTTACGTACCAAGCCTGGTTTTCTTCCAAAGGTCGTTTCTAACAGGAATATTAACCAGGAAATTGTTGTTCCTTCTCTGTGTCCGAATCCAGTTTCAAAGAAGGAACGTTTGTTACACAATCTAGATGTGGTCCGTGCTTTAAAGTTCTATTTAGAAGCAACAAAGGATTTCAGACAGACATCATCCTTGTTTGTTGTGTATTCTGGTAGGAGGAGAGGGCAGAAAGCTACTGCTACCTCTTTCTTTTTGGCTGAAAAGCATCATCCGATTGGCTTATGAGACTGCCGGACGGCAGCCTCCTGAACGAATTACAGCTCATTCTACTAAAGCTGTGGCTTCCACATGGGCCTTCAAGAACGAGGCTTCTGTTGATCAGATCTGTAAGGCAGCGACTTGGTCTTCTCTGCATACTTTTGCCAAATTTTACAAATTCGATACTTATGCTTCTTCGGAGGCTATTTTTGGGAGAAAGGTTTTGCAAGCCGTGGTGCCTTCCGTTTAGGTAACCTGGTTTGCTCCCTCCCTTCATCCGTGTCCTAAAGCTTTGGTATTGGTTCCCACAAGTAAGGATGAAGCCGTGGACCGGACACACCAATGTTGGAGAAAACAGAATTTATGTTTACCTGATAAATTTCTTTCTCCAACGGTGTGTCCGGTCCACGGCCCGCCCTGGTTTTTAATCAGGTTTGAAAAATGTCTTTCTTTATACACTACAGTCACCATGGCACCCTATAGTTTCTCCTTTTTCTCCTAACCGTCGGTCGAATGACTGGGGGGCGGAGCCAGAGGGGGGGCTATATGGACAGCTCTTGCTGGGTGCTCTCTTTGCCATTTCCTGTAGGGGAAGAGAATATCCCACAAGTAAGGATGAAGCCATAGACTGGACACACCGTTGGAGAAAGAAATTTATCAGGTAAACATAAATTCTGTTTTTCATAGCATGTGGTCTATGTTCATTTCTTCCATTCCGGCTGAGACTTCAACCTGAGGAGAGCATTTCCTCTGTTAACTGTCTGGGTCTAGGAGGTGGTGAGTGCCCCAGCCAATGGAAGTATATAAAAAAACAAACAACAAAATTTGTGTCCTTTTGTGGGTATAAGCTGAGCTATGGAGGACTCTGACATGTTAGAAGGTACTTCTTCTGCACTAAATCATACCTGTTTATATTGTGAGGAGGCCGTGGTTTTCCCACCCATTTAATTATGTTCCACATGCCTTAACACTGTTATAAAGTATAAGAAGGGAGACAAGTCTGCTAAGGCCAAGGACTCGAGTCCCGTGAGATTACTACCCTTGCTACATTATCCACTCCACATGCAGTTCCCGGTAGCACATCTAATCCTCTATCTGGAGGGGGTCTTCTTCCTGTGGATGCAGTTACAAACGGCGGTGTCTGTGGCCCTTAGTGCTGTACCTCGCTCTAACAAACAGAAAAGAAAGGTTAAACATAGATCTCCTGACCCAGAGTCATCTAAATATTTATCGTATTTAGCTTTTATGTCCCAGTTATCCGATGATGAGTTAACCCCTGTAGCTTCAGAGGGTGAACTTTCTGGGTCGGAGTCCTTGGCGACTAAGCCTCCTGCTTTGGAGGAACCGTCCTTTAGATTTAAAATTGAGTACTTACATTTTTTTTATTAAAGGAGGTTCTGCCTATGTTAGAGGTTCTAGAGGCCACGCTGCCTAAAGAACTTATGATACCTAAATTAGACAGTTTATGAAGACAGGATAGTTCCTTTGACTTTTCCTGTGTCAGTTAAAATGACGAACATTTTTAACAACGAATGGGAAAGAATTGTCATTGCCCTTCCGTTTGGCCTAGCTACTGCTCCAAGAATTCTTATGAAGATTCTGGGGGCTCTTCTAGCCGTTGCCAGAACTCAGGGTATTACAGTAGCTCCATACTTGGATGATATTCTGGTGCAAGCACCATCTTGTCATCCTATAGAAGAATACTCTGAGTCCCTTCTCAGTCTTCTAAGATCACATGGATAGAAGATAACTTGGAAAAGAGTTCTCTTATCCCAAGTACCAGGGTGGAATTCCTGGTTGCTATAATAGACTCCATATCCATGAGGATATTTCTAACAGACCAGAGACATTGCAAGATAGCTTCGGCATGTTTTGCCCTCCGGACCTCCTTGATTCCCTCTGTGGCTCAGTTTATGGAGGTGATTTGTCTCATGGTGTCCTGCAGGGACATCATTCCTTTTGCCAGGTTCCGTCTCAGACCTTTACAACTGTGCATGCGGAGACAGTGGAACGGTGATCATTCTGATCTGTCTTTACAGATTGTATTAGCCGGTCGAGAAAATTGCTCTCTTGGTGGCTCTGTCCAGATCATCTGTCCCAAGGGACGTGCTTCTTAAGACCATCCTGGGAGATTGTGACTACGGACACAAGCCTTTCTGGATGGGGAGCTGTTTGGGGTGCCAGGAAGGCACATGGGTTGTGGACTCAGGAGGAGTCCTCCCTCCCAATTTATTTTGGAACTACGGGCAATCTTCAATGCCTTGTAGGCTTGGCCACTTCTGGGTTCATCTCAGTTTATCAGTTTCCAATCAGACAATATATCCTCAGTGGCTTACATCACCCATCAGGGGGGGGGGGGGAACGAGAAGTTTCTTGGCGATGAAGGAAGTATCTCAGATCTGCTGTCAGTGATCCACATTCCGGGTGTGGACAACTGGGAGGCAGATTTTTTCAGCAGGCAATCATTCCACCCAAGGTGTTTGCAGAGATATGCAGCGAGTGGGGGATGCTGGAGATAGATCTCATGGCATCCCATCTCAATACCAAGCTACCCTGGTACGGTTCGAGGTTGAGGAATGCCCAAGTGGATCTAATAGATGCACTTGCAGTTCCCTGGAGGTTTAAACTCGTATCTCTATCCTCCATTACCACTTCTTCCTCGAGTGGTGGCCGACATCAAGCAGGAGCGGGTATCTGTAATTCTGATTGCTCCATTGTGGCCGCAAAGGGCATGGTAAGTGGATCTAGTGGGGATGTCCTCATCTCCTCCGTGGAAGTTACCTTGTCGCAGAGACCTGCTGTTAAAAGGTTCATTTGTTCATCAAAATCTAGATTCTGTGAGGCTGACTGCGTGGAGATTGAACACTTAGTCTTAGCAAAGAGAGGTTTCTCTGAGAGTGTCATTGATACTCTTATTCATGCTCGTAAACCAGTTACTCTGCGTATCTATCTCAAAAACGGTGGAGGACCAACTTATTCTGGTGTGAAGAGCTTGTTTTTTCCTGGCACAGAGTTAAGGTTGCCAGGATCTTATCTTTTCTCCAGGATGGACTGGAGAAGGGCTTTTCTGCTAGTTCCCTGAGAGGACAGATTTCGGCCCTGTTGGTTTTATTGCACAAGAGACTGGCTGAGCATCCAGACGTGCTGTACTTTGTTAAGGCTCTGATTAGGATCAGACCTGTGTTTAGATCTGGGGCTCCTCATTAGAGCCTACATCTTGTTCTTCATGTTTTGCAACAGGCTCCGTTTGAGCCTCTGCATTCCGTTGACATTAAATTGTTATCTTGGAAATTTCTCTTTTTAATGGCTATTGCCTCTGCGCGCAGAGTTTCTGAGATCTCTGCTTTGCGATGTGAGTTCCCTTATCTGATTTTTCATGCAGATAAGGCAGTTTTACATACTAAATTAGGTTTTCTTCCTAAGGTTGTGTCAGATTGCAACATCAAACAAGAGATTGTGGTTCCTTCCTTGTGTCCTAATCCTTCTTCATCGAAGGAACCTTTACTTCATTATTTGGATGTGGTTCGCGCCTTGAAGTTCTTTCTTCAGGCTACTAAGGAGTTTAGACAATCTTCCTCTTTGTTTGTTGTCTATTTGGGAGGCATAAGGGGCAGAAGGCTACTTCGACTTCCCTATCTTGGTTAAGGAGTGTCATCCGCTTAGCTTACGAGACAGCGGGACATCATCCTCCTGAGAGGATAAAGGCTCATTCCACTAGAGCAGTGGCTTCCTCTTGGGCCTTTAAGAATGAGGCCTCTATGGATCAGATTTGTAAGGCGGCTACCTTGTCCTCCTTACATACTTTTTTCTAGTTTTTACTAGTTTGATGTCTTTGCTTTGGCTGAAGCAGCTTTCGGTAGAAAAGTTTTGCAGACTGTGGTGCCCTCAGAATAGGGTCTGCCTCTTCCTTTTTGTTCCCTCCCGTTATTCATTCAGTGTCCTCTGGAGCTTGGGTATAGTATTCCTAACAGTAAGGAATAAAGCTGTGGACTCTCCCTATCTAAGGAATGAATACATAATTTATGCTTACCAGATAAATTCCTTTCCTTCCGGATAGGGAGAGTCCAAGGCCCCCGCACGTTTTTTCTTGTCTAAGGGCGGCCCCCTATTATTTATCTGATTCTTCTGGCACCATTTATATCCTGATATTTCTCCTACTTTTCCTTGTTCCCTCGACAGAATGACTGGGGTAATGAGGAAGTGGGAGGGATATTTAAGTCTTTGGCTGGGGTGTTTTTGCCTCCCCCTGTTGGCTAGGTGTTGTATTTCCCAACAGTAAGGAATGAAGCCGTGGTCTCTATCCGGAAGGAAAGGAATTTATCTGGTAAGCATAAATTATGTGTTTTTTTTCCTGTTATATCTGAAAATTAAAGGGACGTTTTTTCTTTGCATAAATAGTAAACATTTGTGATAATTTTCAGACTCCTAACCAAGCCTCACAGTGTCAGATCCTGTTTATGTTATCTGTCTTTTCATATGAAGGGAATTGGGGGAAGGGGGGGTGTCTGCTCTTCTTCTTTTCCCAGCCTCTTTCACTGGATGTCCCAGCCTAATCTCATCAACAATGCTAAACTGGGAGCTTTTAAGTACGTTTTTTTAAAGGACTGGAGTTTTAGATCGGTATCTGTGCATATTATTCTTTATAGTAGTGTCTATTACATGCAGTGTACTTTGTCCTTTAATGATTTAGTTATATACCATTAGAAATACATAGATAATTATTAAATTATTGGGAGGTGAACTATCCAGTTTAATAGGTTAATCTTTCATATTTGATCAACTTTTCATCTGTACTTTATTAGAAGGAGAAAAATAATCATTAACTTAATAATAACAATTTAAATAGTTTTATTTAACTAAAACAATAACATAATAGGTTTCATTTTCATTTTTACCGATTCCTCACACTTAGGTCCTTGTGCAGATCTATTCCACTGCCAACCATTTTCTATTCATTTAGCTTCTTAAAACATAGTAAGGGGTTAATTCTGTGTACTAGGAGTGAGCATGCGTAAGTAGGTGGCTGCTTGTGCCCTTCGGCTCTTTTTGGAGCCCCATTTATTCTGGTGAAAGTACATTACACTAAGATCTGGATTTGCACAGAATAAATGCGGCTCCAAAAAGAGCCGAATGGCACAAGTGGCCACCTACTTCTGTATTCAGATTCTATCGAAGCATCCAAATGATCCCCCCCCCCCCTTGTGTGCATATAATTGCAGGAGAGTAATAGAATTAAAGGGACAGTAAAGTCAAAATAACTTCCCAATGCACTTCTATTATCTAATTTGCTTCATTCTTTTGGAGTCTTATGTTGAGAAGCATACCTAGGTAGGCTAGGGAGCACCAATACACTACTGGGATCTAGCTGCTGATTGGTGGCTGCACATATATGCCTCTTATTATTGGCTCACCCAATGTTTTCAGCTAGCTCTCAGTTGTGCATGGCTGATCATTCAACAAAGGAATTAAGAGAATGAAGCAAATGTAATAATATAAGTAAATCTAGAAAAAAAAATTGTATGCTTTATCTAAATCTTAATCTTTTGGGTATATGTCCCTTAAGCTCTATTTCTCAACTTTGTATGTTTATTTTGTAACCTTTTTACTGTGAAGAAGAGTTGTTATTTCTGCAGACACAAATTCACAGTTTTGAGAACTACAAAATATGTGATTATATCTTGTAGATAAAGTAAAAATGCTCAACATAATCTTACAGCTACCTCTGGGAGAGCATGACATTGTGAATGGATTAATTGAATCAATTTTCCAAAAAAATTAAACATTACTGCCATAAATATACAGCCTCATACTACATAATACAAAACTAATCCCTATTTCAGGATGAATGACCTTTGGATTACAATGCATAGAAAACTATTTTAAATATATTTTTCCTCAAAAAAGCACTTTATTTAAGAATTATAATAATCTTATTTATTGCAAAGAAATCTGATTTAAATAAACATTTTTTTTATTTTTTTTTAATCATTGGTTTTTATACACCCTGCTAATGATATTCATGATTACCTCTAAACAAATACCCTTTCATCAATCTACTCTCACTCTGATCTCTTGTCCTAGACAACTTCACACTACCTGAACCATTAGGTTACTGTTGATTTGCTCTTCTATTACAACACCAAAACATCCCAAAGTATGAAATAACCTAATCTTGCTGGCAGTTCGGGTTATTTGCTTAAGGGCTCTGCGGTCTCAGCTTCTCATTTCAGAATTGTCAACGCCTGAATAACGGACCTACAAGTCACTAATCTACTTGCCTGTTTTCTCATTCTGACTATTGTAATCTCCTCCTAATCAGCCTTAGCTTCACCCAACTGGCCCCATTCCAATTCATCATAAATGCCTCTGCCAGGCTTATCCACCTCACTCGCCGCTCATAATCCACTGCCCTACTCTGCCAGCCTTTACCCCTGTGCCTAATGTACTTTAGAATAAAATTCAAATTCCTGATGCTAATCTGCAAAGCCTTCTCTACAATTTAACCCCATATCTCAGTGCTCTTTGTCTCAACATATTCCTCAAATGCCCCTTTCACACGATTCCTCTTCATCTATGGTTAATTCAAGTTCTAAACAATGAACACATTTTCTTGTGCTACATTTATTAAGTAAAGATGACTAAAAAGTTTATGAAAACAATCCCAAGGTTTTTAAACATTACATTTGCTCCTTAAAAATATTATTTGTTTAAACAATTGCACAGACACTACATTTTTTATATACTTGTATTTATTTGTTAGAAGAGAGACCAGAAATAATTCAGACAATATATACATCATACAGTTAGAATATTCCCATAGTCTCAAGAGGTACCCTTTAAATACTAGTCATACAGAGTCCCACTATCATATTCCTAAGGGAGGTTGTCCTTTTCTTAATAAGATGGAGAAGCCAGTGATCAACAGTAGTGTAAACCAAGCAATATATATATATGATAGGGGAAATTGAAAATCGGCCAGCTTTAAATAAAGAATGGTTTAACCGCAATGGATGAAGTTTCCAAAAGGAGGGCATGTCCACAATCATCTGCAATATATAATGTCAGTCTTGAAAATAAGCAGAAAGATGATTGGATTGGATAGGGTATCTGCTACATAGATCATCTAATGGTATAACCGATTTAGGTAAGTCATCTAGCAATTTGCCTATATTGCCTATCCCCCAACCCATTCACTGCCAAAAAAAGAGGATACATCTTCACCAGCAGAAACCAAGATTTGTCACAGAGTGGTAAGTATTTAGAAAAATCATGTCTCACCTTGAGAATTCTGTGCACTTGTGACTATGCTCTGAGAATATCTTTATATAAAGGGTGAGAAATAAATTCCAATGGCAAATGTGTGGAAGAAAAAACAAGGAGGTAGGCACTACGTGAAAGGCCTTGGGCTCTAAAGGGGAGAAGTGTGAATTGCCCAGCTGCCATACCACCATAAACTTAGCAAGAGAAGCCAAGTTATAAAACTTCACATTGGACAGCCCCAACCCTCCCTTAGTGTATGGTTGCTATAGCTTAGAAATACTAAGTCTAGGTTTCTTACTCTCCATAAGAAAGATTAGAAAGTTTATGGATAATGTTGACATTGACGTGGGTCAGTAAGACTGGGATAGAGAAGTCAGGGCAGATTGTTCATCTTTATTAAGTGTACACTGCCAGTTATTGAAAGTGACAGGTGTGCCCAATTGGAGAGGCCTGCCCTAACACGTTTAATTATGAGTGTGAAATTATGGACGTACCACTGATGGGGATTTCTTGAGTCTTTGGCTTTTTGTAACGGATAAAAGTCAGAAGGAGTTTGGGACATCGTATCTCTGAATAGCTAATATAACCAGAGAATTCTCCAACTTGGCCTATAGCTTGCAATATGCTCAGTATATGTCTATGTGGGCCTGTAACGAATAGGAGCATATAATTAGCATAAAGAGTAAGTTGTAGTCTATAAGACTCCACCACAATATGAGGAAAAAGTTTACATTATTAAACAGCTAAGGGCTCTTAACAAGATTACATAAAAAGGGGCAATAGGGGGCAGCCCTGTCATGTGCCTCTCTGTAGTCGTACTGGGGAAGAGTATACGTTATTTACCAGTAAACATGCTTCATGTTTTGTATAGATTTTTTTAATGAATTCAAGGAAACAACCCTTAAAGTTAAACCTATCCATTGTATAAAACAGATATTCCCACTCAACCATATCAAAGGCCTTCTCTGCATCCATTGACAGCAAGAAGGCCTCCGGTAACTTTAAATCCCTTTTATCAACTCCATGAGGCCATTAACCTCTAGACGCCGTTAGGGCATTCCATGCCATTGTAAAACTGAGGGACTTGAACGCCTTTAGGATGGCATGGAACATCCTAAATTTTTGGAGCTCTGCTCCCTCCTTCATTTAGGAAATGGAAACTCTGACTGGGGACTTGCCTTGCATCTTAGGCAATCCCCTATGATCCGATACTGGCGTTGAAGTCACGTGATCACATTGACAATTTCTTTGTTACGATCTTCAACACTTGCCCCAGTCTTGAAGGAGTTAATATGCTACTACATGCAACACTCTCCTAATGTTGGTGACCGATGTTCTACTGGCCATAAAGCCCCTTTGGTCTGGGTGAAAAAGAGAATTCATCAATGATTCATCAATGAACAGGTGGCCAATAATTTTATAATGAGTTTGTAATCTGTTTTGAGAAGTGATATGGGTCTATAAGATTTACGTTTTTAAGGGATCTTTCTCTGGGTTTCATATCTTACATTTTAAATGTACTGTTTTAGATTTCCCCTAGATGAACTGCTCTAAGCTTAAAATGTCATCACTTTAGTGAAATTGTGGAGATTTAGGACTTATTTGAATGGACTTATGATGGAGTAGTAGTATCCATGGGGAGAGAATAATGAAGAAAAATGGGAATTGATTGCACCATAAAAAAGAAATATATACCTTTTAGGGGAAAATGAGAAAATGAGAGATGCAAAAAAAAAAAAAAATGTTGATTTTTTTTGTCAAAATTGTCTTTATTATTTTACTCACAGCTTTACAGGAAGCCAGTGCTTGCCACATCCAGTTCTGCTATGCGTTGTGTGTGTTTTCACGTTGCAGGATTTGACTGTACATCATCTATCATTAGGATTTCCAGTTATATCCACATACTCAGGTGCCAGAAAGCCACTGGTTTAGAATCCCCAAGGCACCCTATGATTGCTCTCCACTTCCCCCTGCTGGCTGCCACTAGCCACACCTAAAATTTAGCTTAGTGCAGCCGGATCCTTTCTAGACCTCACAGTTGTGAAATACAAATCCTATATTTATTTATAGTTTGTGTATATATATATATATATATATATATATATATATATATATATATATATATATATATATATATATAGTGTATACAAATGCAAAAGTTTAGCCACCCCTGACAATTTCCATGATTTTCATTAATAAATAATTGGGTGTTTGGATCAGCAATTTCATTTTGTTCTATCAAATAACTGAAGGACACAGTAATATTTCAGTAGTGAAATTAGTTTTTTTTGGAGTAACAGAAAATGTGCAATATTTATCAAAAAGAAATTAGACAGGTGCATAAATTTGGGCACACCAACAGAAATATTGCATCAATATTTAGTAGAGCCTCCTTTAGCAGAAATAACAGCCTCTAGACGCTTCCTATAGCCTGTAATGAGTGTCTGGATTCTGGATGAAGGTATTTGGACAATTCCTCCTTGCAAAACATCTCCAGTTCAGTTAGGTTTGATGATTGCCGAGCATGTACAGCCCACTTCAAATCACCCCACAGATTTTCAATGATATTCAGGTCTGGGATGGCCATTCCAGAACATTGTACTTGTTCCTCTGCATAAATGCCAGAGTAGATTTTGAGCATTGTTTTGGGTCGTTGTCTTGTTGAAATATCCTGCCCCGGCGTAACTTCAACTTTGTGACTGATTCCTCAACATTATTGTCAAGTATCTGCTGATATTGATTGGAATCCATGCGACCCTCAACTTTAATAAGATTCCCAATACCGGCACTGGCCACACAGCCCCATAGGAACAGCCACTTAATTTTACTGTGGGTAGCAAGTGTTTGTCTTGGAACGCTGTGTTCTTTTGCCGCCATGCACAACGTCCCTTGTTATGACCAAATAACTCAATCTTTGTTTCATCAGTCCATAGCACCTTCTTCCAAAGCTGGCTTGTCCAAATGTGCGTTCGCATACCTCTAGCAACTCTGTATGTGGTGTGTGTGCAGAAAAGGCTTTTTCCGCATCACTCTCCCATACAGATTCTCCTTGTGCAAAGTTTGCTGAATTGTTGAACGATGCACAGTGACACCATCTGCAGCAAGATGATGTTGTAGGTCTTTGGAGGTGGTCTGTGGGCTGTTTTTGACCATTCTCACCATCCTCTCCAATATTTTATTTGGCCTGCCACTTCTGGCCTTAACAAGAACTGTGCCTGTGGTCTTCCATTTCCTGACTATGTTCCTCACAGTGGACACTGACTGCTTAAATCTCTGTGATAGCTTTTTGTAGCCTTCCCCTAAACCATAATGTTGAACAATCTTTGCTTTCAGGTCATTTGAGAGTTATTTTGAGGCCCTCATGTTGCCACTCTTCAGAGGCGAGTCAAAGAGAACAACTTTTAATTGGCCACCTTAAATACCTTTTCTCATGATTGGATGCACCTGTCTATGATCAAGGCTTAATGGGCTCACCAAACCAATTGTGTGCTCCAATTAATCAGTGCTAGGTAGTTACAGGTATTGAAATCAACAAAATAACAAGGATCCCCAAATTTATGCACCAGTCTAATTTCGTTTTGATGCATATTGCACATTTTCTGTTAATCCAATAAACCTCATTTCACTAGTGAAATATTACTGTGTCCTTCAGTTATTTGATAGATCAAAATGAAATTGCTGATCTAAACACCCAATTATTTATAAATGAAAATCCCAGACCGGCTCCTCCTTAAAACCGATTTATTAGTAATGGATAAAGTATTCTCACAGCACACTTAAATCACAAGTACAGGTCAAAGATGCACCTACAGGTTAGGTAAAAGAGCATACATACAAGGTTAGGTACCCCTCACATCTGACGCGTTTCGGTAGTACCCGTAATCATAGTTAAATGGCAGTACCTTCTCAAACTTATATCACTCAATGCTACCTGATTGGTTAACTACTGACCTACCTCCCAGCTTTGATTTGTCTATTTAATTCACTGGTATAATCTAATCTAGCCTGGCTCTGCTTACAAAAGCATGAGCATATACATTGTTAACCCCTTACAGCCTTCTAATGTCAGTCAGCATCAGACAAATCCATACATGAATAAATAAACAGTTGCTTTTATATACAATATATATATATATATATATATATATATATATATATATATATATATATATATATATATATATATATATATATAAAAATGAGTATATATGTCAAATGATTCAAAATTGCATCACCCTACAGTAATTGCATTACTTCTAAGTTTTACAGTATGGTATTTACTCTTATGTTAAAAATTCAAAACTAATAGTTTAGATTGATTATATTAAAAATGCAGGCCCCACAGTGGGAACTAAATGCAACAAAATTCAGTACACCTTTGATTACTGGGGTTCAAATCTTTTATTTTTTCAATATTTCGTATGTCCACCTTTATTTTTGAAAACAGACACGATCCTCCTTAGTATTGAGAATACCAGTGTGGCGCACATTTTTGGAGAGATGTTCTACCATTCTTCAGAGACTATTTTTTTTTTCTTCAGCTGCTCTTTGCTGGAGGGGTTGTGTTGCTCTACCCTTTTCTTTAAAATACCCCAAAAGGTGTTCTATAGGATTTAAGTCGGGCAACATACATGGCCATTTCATAGTTTTCACTTTTTTCTTCTTTAGAAAATCTTGTGATTTTGGCAGTGCGGTTTGGATCGTGATCATGCTAAAAAATTCCTCTTCAGCTAAGCTTCTGGAGACAGAGTAATCTGTTCAGCCATTATTTTTGTATATCCACAGGCGTTTATGGCATCATCTATAAATGTCATCTCCCAACACCTTTCGCACTCATGCAGCCCCATACCATCACATTCCCACCTCCGTGTTTCACTGTTGGGACTATGCATTCACTGTAATAATCCTGGCCCGGTTCACGCCAAACATGCTGGACCTCATCTGAGCCGAACAAATTTTTCTTGGTCTCATCTGACCAAATAATATGCTCCCAATATTTATCAGGCTCCTTTTCATGATGTTTAGAAAAGTTTAATCTTGCAGTTTTGTGCCAAATAGCAAGCAAGGGTGTTATTCTTGGACGTTGTCCATAGAGGTTGACATTATGCAATGTCCTTTGCACTGTCTCAGCTGTCCAATTGATAACCCCTGAGCCAAGCCTGAAGCACTTGATCATCTTTTTTTCAGAGCTAAATTGTGCAAATAGTTCACTGTCTGTGGCGTCATTGTAGGAGGACAGTAACTGTGGCTCTGACTAGTGGTACTATGGCTCATTCTATACCTACTTGATTCAACAGATTTTTAGATGGTCACGGATCTTCCTGTATCCTTTTCCATCTTTGTGAAGTGTCACAATCAGATTTTTTAATTCCTCTGGTAATTCTTTTCCATGTTGAGCCATGATGCAGACATGCAGATAGACAGAGCCCATAGGTCCAAAATCGAGAAAGTTCTGGGGTTCACAGGTCATTTTATAACCATGTTCATGCAATTAGGCTAATTTTAAATCACACGTGTACTGCGTTTTGAATCAATGATCTAACTTGTGTGTCAGTGATCACAAGTGTATTCATGTTTGTTAGATTGAGTTTCTACTTAGGGGCCTGCATTTTTAATATTGTCTTTCTAAAGTATTTGATTGTTCATAAGAGGAAATACTCTATTTGTCAACACAATTATTGAGAGGTGTTACAATTTTGAATCATTTGACATTTAAAGGGACAGTCAAGGCCAAAAAAAACTTTTATTTTTCAAATAGGGCATGTGATTTTAAACAACTTTCCAATTTACTTTTATCAACAATTTTGCTTTGTTCTCTTGGTATTCTAGTTGAGAGCAAACCTAGGAAGTCTCATATGATAATTTCTAAGCCCTTGAAGGCCGCCTCTAATCACATGCTTTTGTATTTGCTTTTCACAACAGGGGAGAGTAGTTCAGGTAAACCATATAGATAGCATTGTGATCACGCCCGTGGGTTGTGGCAGACACTGCACTAATTGGCTAAAATGCAAGTCAATAGATAATAACTAAAAGTCATGTGATTAGGGGCGGTCAGGAGATGCTTAGATACAAGATAGTCACAGCAGTAAAAAGTGTATTAATATAACTGTGTTGGTTATGCAAAACTGGGGAATGGGTAATAAAGGGATTATCTATCTTTTTAAACAACAAAAATTCTGGTGTTGACTGTCCCTTTAAGCGATATTGCACAAGGGTGTACTCACTTTTGTTGTATACTGTATATACAGTAAATCTCTCTTAGGGATGGCGAAAAGTTACTGGCTCCTAGATTTTAAACAATTTTGTTGAGTCCTGATTCAATGGTATTGGTTTACATACATACTCAAGTACACACACCTGTCATGCACAGTTTATTTTTTAATTAAGATGTTTAGATGTTTTACAATTTTTTGG
The DNA here is from genome assembly GCF_027579735.1 of Bombina bombina. Classification (NCBI taxonomy): domain Eukaryota; kingdom Metazoa; phylum Chordata; class Amphibia; order Anura; family Bombinatoridae; genus Bombina; species Bombina bombina. The sequence continues at coordinate 1,220,219,548 of NC_069499.1, forward strand.
TTCTATCTAATGCATTTTCTTATGTTTGGTCTTATTTCTATTCTTTTCCATATAGAATATATTTGCATCCTCCACATTTTTACTGATTTATGACGCTGTTGTCTGCTGCTGTGCTCATATAGGGCATGTTGCTGTATTCATTTTAGTCATCTGATAACACAAACACAATCTTCTAAGTAGAATAAGAGAAACACTGGCAGGAAATATTTGATGGGTCTTAGTGGAAGTTCCTTTCATCACCTTACAAATTTACTCTGTACAATTCCTGTCCCTCCTTCTATTCATTGCATTGTTTTTTTGGATCCTTAACATGCAACCCCTAAATATCCATGCAATTTTGTTACAGATCTCTGGCAAAACATGTTCCGTTGTTATATTTTTGCCATGCAGTTAGGGATGTGTCTTTTTTTCTATTAATGCCAGTCTTATTTCCTGCTACCCTTTAAGATAAACAAAAAAATACAAGTCCATTAAAGGGATCGGAAAGTCAAAATTAAATTTGCTTGATTCAGACAGAGCATGTCATTTTAAGACCCTTTTAAATTAACTTCTGTTTTCAAATGTGCTTCGTTCTCTTGGTATCCCTTGTTTAAAAATAATACGCACATATCCTGCACAAGTTGGAGATAGCTGCTGATTGGTGTTTGCACACATTTGTTTCATGTGATTGACTAACTAGATGTGTTCATCTTGCTGCCAGTAGTGCAATGCTGTTCCTTCAGAAAAGGATAACAAGAGAATGAAGCAAATTTGATAAAAGAAGTAAATTGGAAAGTTGTTTAAAATTGTATGTTCTGTCCATATCATGAAAGAAAATGTTGGGGTTTCCTGTCCCTTTAATTCTCAACCAGCTTGAGGGGTAGCTGGGCAAATTCTGAGAGTAAAATATCGGTCCAAGAATGTTACCTCTGGGTCTTAATGCTGTGGATTAATATTTTTATATTTGTATACAAATCCCTTAAAGGGACATGACAGAAACATTTTATCTTTCATGATTTAGAAAGAGAATGCATTTTTAAACATCTTTCTAATTTACTTCTATTATCTAATTTGTGTTATTCTCTTGATATTCTTTGCTGAAAAGCATATCTAGATATGCTCAGTAGCTGCTGATTGGTTGCTGCACATAGAAGCCTCATGTGATTGGCTCACCCATGTGCATTGCTTTTTCTTCAAATAAGGATATCTAAAAAATGAAGCAAAATAAATAATAGAAGTAAATTGTAATGTTGTTTAAATTTGTATGTTCTATCTGAATCATGAAAGAAAGATTTTGGGTTTAGTGGCCCTTTAATGTTCTGTATCCAATATGAAATACTTTTGTAAGCATGCAGTGTCTGACAGGCCTCAACTGTCTGTACCACAAATGTAGGGTTGAGACGCAATATTATTCATTGTACGTTTCATTGAATATAAAGAAAAGATGAGTCATGGGAGTCAAAAATAAAACTTTCACAATTAAAAAAAACAAAAAAACACCTAGCCCCTTTCCATGAGAGCAGACTGAGGTAGGCCTTGGAGCATGCATTTGTTTTGAGCATTGTATATATAACATTGTTACAAACATTGTTGCAGACACTACAGACATATAGTGCTTAAGGCTGGATAAAATGTTGGCAATCAATTTCCAATGAGAAACTATTTATGCAGCCAAATAAAATATATTAAATTCAGGTTGGGCAAAATGTGCAGAGATGCTTGAGGAAGGATTCACAGACAAGTGGCCAAAACTACTGAAAGCTGCTGCTTCTGACTCTCCACATAATCTTAAAAGGACGTTAAAAACCACTTGCTTTTGAGCAAATATTGAGGTTGTGCACCGGCTTCCTAAGAGGCCAAAATGCAAATGTTCTAACTTGTAAATGCTGCAAATACAAAACCTGGTTTATGCAATTTTCTGCACTTTGTAACCCTAGGTTACAGATTTAGTTTTTTGGCCTATGGAACATGTGATAAAGTACAATTTTTACACAAAAGCAAGGAATGTTTAATGGACATTTAAACGACAGTGCTTGCATCAAGGAGTTTTTATTAATGCTTATTGTTCTGTCAGTCATTAAGAAATCAACACCATTCTACACTTTATTTTCTGCATCCAGGCCTTTGTTTTTATTTGTCTCGTTTGCTGAACAAATTCCTTGGTTAATTGCTCTGAGAGCTGTGATGTGTGAGCTCAGAGTAATACACAGAGAGAGATTTGTATTCCTGTGATATGTTAAGATTTATCCAGGCATAAGGGACACATGTGCTTCAACCTAGGATCATTACAAATTTGTACTGTGGAGAGAGAAAACTGTATTTTCCTCTGTATCATGTTGTTCCTGGACTTCCTGCATGTGTTCATTGCTGTCTGCTCTGTAGCAGCATCCTGTACACTGTATAAATTGCAGCAGGACTCATCTGACATTTTGTTGCTTCTAGGATGTAGAAACCTTCCTGCGGCTGCCAGAAAAATAGCTGCTTCTTTTAAAATGTCTGCCTGTCTTTTGTCGCCAGAAGTTCCACTATTCCAGTGGTTTTTTGCTTGGGTGTGAGTGACATGCTATACAGAGCTAGCCTATGTAACTCCCCAATATTGGGGATTACTTAATTATGGCAATTGATCTGGACCTCTGGTTACTTTTTTAAAGTCACATAGGCTTTTAAAGGGACAGTCAACACCAGAATTTTTGTTGTTTAAAAATATAGATAATCCCTTTATTGCCCATTCCCCAGTTTTGCATGCCCAACACAGTTATAATAATACACGTTTTACCTCTGTAATTACCTTGTATCTAAGCTTCTTCAAACTGCCCCCTTATTTCAGTTCTTTTGACAGACTTGCGTTTTAGCCACTTAGTTCTGACTCATAGGTAACTTCACGTACGTGAGCTCAATGTTATCTATATAACACACATTAACTAATGCCCTCTAGTGGTGAAAAACTGTCAAAATGTATTCAGATTAGAAGCAGCCTTCAAGGTCTAAGAAATTAGCATATGAGCCTCCTAGGTTTAGCTTTCAACTAAGAATACTAAGAGAACAAAGTGAAGTTGGTGATAAAAATAAATTGGAAAGTTGTTTAAAATGGCATGCCCTATTTGAATGATAAAATTTTATTTTGGACTTGACTGTCCCTTTAATTATTGATTCTGTTCAGTGGGGCACTCCCATTCTTGGAGCTGCACAAGACCGCAATGCTCATGGAGATTATAGAGGCAGTTTCTTATGGACAAGTGCTAGAACAGAGATTCTTAACAGGGGTGTCAGGGCAAAGCAGTACTTGTCTGAGTGTGTCACAGAAAATCAGGATCAAAGCTGAGGAGTGATAGAATCTGTGAGAAAATTAATGTTTGATCAACAAAATATACTAAATTGAGATTTTTTTTCTCTTTTTTTTTATTATTAGTTTTGTTTCGATGTAGAAATGCAAAACACCTTGAGATTGTAAGACATGTTTACTTATATACAGAAAGTGAAGTGCACACTCAGGAACGAACACCAGCTCAATTACTTGTTAGCTTTTTCTATAGCAATTTACTACCTGGGTGCAGCTTTTCTTTAGCCCAATAATGCTTTTAACAGAGAAGAGCTTTCTTAAAGTATATCAGTCTGATCCTGGCTAAAAAGGTCAGTCCAGCCATGAAATACCCCTACAAGGAACAACCCCAGAGGAATATTTCGGCCTTCATTGGACCTTGTCAGTGAGGTGCAGACATATTCCTCTAAGCATATTGAGCAAGGAATCCATAACTGGTTTTTCTTTTTCCCCTTAGGGAGACTACACACATACATACAGAAAGGGAAGTGCACTCTCAGGAACGACTACCAACTCAATAACTTGTAAGCTTGTTCTATGGCGATTTACAACCTTGGTGCAGATTCTTTTAGTTCCCAATTGAGCTCCTCTCTTTTATGTTTTTAGTCTCCCTAAGGGTAATGGGAGCAAACAGACATGGACCCCTTGCTCACTGTTATTAGAGGGATGTAGCTGCACATCCACTGATGAGGCCTGTATAGGCCAAAACGTAGTCTGGGGTTAGCAGTACATATCCTTTGTTCAGATAAGAGTTGCTTGGTATTTCAGGGCTCGACTGTCCTTTTGGATGGGCTCAGACTGATATACTACAGGAAAGTTCTCTTTTTTGAAAAGCACAGATTAGGCAGAAAGAGGATGCACCCTGGGAGGGAACCATCCCATGGGGTTGGCTATTGAGCACCATCCATTCCCAGTTGAGCTCCCCTCTTTTGTGTTTATAATGTTTTCTTATGTTATTATTATTTATTGTAAAAACACATGCAAAAAAGAACACTTTTGGTATTTATTTTGTCATTTTTCCTTCAGTTTATGATTGAAAATTATGGGTTTTTCTATTTTGAGAATTGGAAGGGCACAATGCAGACTTTTTAAGGCTAACCTTGTCACATATATATCCCTGTTTTGACCCCAGCAGAGGTACAGATGACATGCTGCGAAACATGCCAAATATTACTAATAAAATAAATGTGGGAATACTTCTCTACTCTGGTATCAAGTCAGAATTGCCTCTTTTAAGTAAGATAATTGGTTGAGCTAAAGAAAAGTCTTTTAAATGCAAGGTGTTTTATATCCTTTTAAGTGATCAAGTGGTGGCTGTATGCTTGGCTACCTAGAACATCTATATAAATTAGAAGAAATGCTATATAAGTATACGTGGCTTTCTAGAAGTATATTTTTGAGATTCATGCACCGGATGATTATTGCAGTGAGGGTAGCTGTGTACAAAAATGTTATTATATTTGTGTGAAGAGCTGTGGGAGATAGCTCCGGTCTGCTCTATATTAGCATTACAGGAACCTTTCTATTGGGCCATATATTGGGCTGTTGGTGTTACAAAACAGTTAAGTGCTTTTTCTATGTAAACAATACTGACCTCTACCAAGCTAACTAAAGGATTCCATTATAGAATGGAAAAACATTAAAATAATATGTTGCTGGTCCAGTAAACCCTTAACCACCATCTGGCCTCAACCTCATACCCTTAATTACCTATAGTTCCACCTGCAGCATAGTGATTAACCTGTCTGTCATCAGTGTAACTTGCAAGGTAGTGATAAACACCTTCTGTGCTACAGCTATACAGAGGTTTTAATAACCACTCTCTATATAAAGGTCAACAGGTCCTTACAGTGGGAGCTAAATGTGGGTTTCATTTTGTGATAGATTGGTTATAAGAATCCTGAATCTTGCCTTCCATTATGAATAATTGTCATTTACATAGATTCACTCTAGCTGTAGAATAGACTTTCAGCTTACTTAGAGATAGAAAAGACAAAACTTGCATAAATCACAGAGCATGCAATTTTACAACACTCTTAAATGCACTTCTCTTCTCAAATGTACTTTCTTCTCTTGGTATCCTTTGTTGAAAAGAATATGTATATTTCATTGATTGCTCCACACATTTGTATATATTGTCATTGACTCATCAGATGTGTTCAGCTATCTCCCAGTAGTGCATTGCTGCTCTTGAGCTGACTTTATCTATGTGTTGAATCCCATTCACAGTGGTTAAAGGGACAGTCTACACCAGAATTATTATTGTTTTAAAATATAGATAATCCCTTTATTACCCATTTCCCAGTTTTGCATAACCAACACAGTTATAATAATATACTTTTAACCTCTGTGATTATCTTGTATCTAAGCCTCTGCAAACTGCCCCTTTTTTCAGTTCTTTTGACAGTCTTGCAGTGTAGCCAATCAGTGCCTGCTCACAGATTACTTCACGTGCACGAGCACAGTGCTATCTATATGAAATATGTGAACTAACACCCTCTAGTGGTGAAAAACTGTTAAAATGCAATCTGAAAGAGGTGGGCTTCAAGGTCTAAGAAATTAGCATATGAACCTCCTAGGTTAAGCTTTCAACTAAGTATACCAAGAGAACAAAGCAAAATTGGTGATAAAAGTAAATTGGAAAATTGTTCAAAATTACATGCTCTATCTGAATCATGAAAGTTTATTTTGGCCTAGACTGTCCCTTTAAATACAGTTATATACAAGCAATAGTAAAATAATAAAATGCCCTAATATATTACAGCATTTTTGTTTTGCATTTTTATGTCTTTTTAATCAGATCTTTATACAAATATAGATACATTCTCTAATATGCACTACAGAAGAGATAGTTACAGCAGAATAAAAATAATTTTCTGCCTCATATCTAGGCCACATATAGGAATACTCCTGTATATAGCTTTCTGTGTCACATATATTAAAACTGCCAGTCTGTTGCAATCACTGTAAAATCTTGTTAATTCCCAGGATTCCAGACCGCAGTGCGCAATATACAGGGAGTGATCCCAATGCACTCTCCCCTAGAGATACAAATGTAGTTAAGCAGCAGATGACCTCATGGACAGAGCAGGAAGGTTAATCACCAGAGTAACATGGCAAAAATTAATTACAAGAGGAGAGTATCTGATTAATCTGGAAACCTTGCATCTGTTCCACAATTCTCACACCCTGTTTATTCTCTTTAAAGCTTCCATGCAATATAACAGACAGCTGTTGACTAATACATATAGGGTTGCCACCCGTCCCTTAAAATACAGAACACTTATAAGTTGCACATGCTGCAGGGTGTGCAGGGAGGAATATGAATAGTTCTGTCCAGAAACACAATACATGTTCCTCCCTGCACACCCTGCAGCATGTGTAACTCATAAGTGTCCAGGAAAACATGGCTGAGGTGGCAACCCTAAATACATAGGGGCACACTCCTGACACCCTAGTGTGTATTTACTACAGTATAGGGTAGCTAAAATGCCTGCCATTGTATGCAGATTCTTTAAACAAAAACTTTAGCTATTTGGTCAATTATTGTTTATGTTTTACAAATTGGACAGTTCGTGCTGTGTATGTGTAACTTCCTGTAGAACATGTAGGTATATGGTGTTAGTAAATGGTACAACCATGTGGTGCGCTGTTAGTTTGATCTGTGAATGTGTAACCTCCTATAGTGCATGTAGGGGTATGGTGTCAGTAAATGGTACAAGCATGTGGTGTGCTGTTAGTTTGTGCTGTGAATGTGTAACCTCCTATAGTACATGTAGGGATATGGTGTTAGTAAATGGTACAACCATGTGGTGCGCTGTTAGTTTGTTCTGCGAATGTGTAACCTCCTATAGTACATGTAGGGGTATGGTGTCAGTAAATGATACAACCATGTGGTGTGCTGTTAGTTTGTGCTGTGAATGTGTAACTTCCTTTAGTACATGTAGGGATATGGTGTCAGTAAATGGTACAAGCATGTGGTGTGCTGTTAGTTTGTGCTGTGAATGTGTAACTTCCTTTAGTACATGTAGGGATATGGTGTCAGTAAATGGTACAAGCATGTACCATTTGCAATGTAAGTGAAGTATGTAGTTCAAAGCTGTGTGTATTATTGTTAATACAGTTAGACAGCGTGCAATCAGTATAAGAATCAAATACGAATGTGTGAATCCTGTGTGCAGTTAATATAAGATAAAAATCAAAGTATGCGTTTCCCCTAGTGCAGATTAGAAAGATGCAGCCAGCCACACCTATATATGTGTTTATCTTTTTAACAAAAGGAGAGGATGTGCAGTCAGTATAAGATACACATACATGTTTATATTCTGAAACACAAGGAGAGGATGTTCAGTCAGTATAAGATACACATATAGTGTATATCCTGTAACACAAGGAGAAGCTGTGCAGTCAGTGTAAGATACACATACATGTTTATATCCTGAAACACAAGGAGAGGATGTTCAGTCAGTATAAGATACACATATAGTGTATATCCTGTAACACAAGGTGAGGCTGTGCAGTCAGTGTAAGATACACATACATGTTTATATCCTGAAACACAAGGAGAGGATGTTCAGTCAGTATAAGATACACATACATGTTTATATCCTGAAACACAAGGAGAGGATGTTCAGTCAGTATAAGATACACATACATGTTTATATCCTGAAACACAAGGAGAGGATGTTCAGTCAGTATAAGATACACATACATGTTTATATCCTGAAACACAAGGAGAGGATGTTCAGTCAGTATAAGATACACATACATGTTTATATCCTGAAACACAAGGAGAAGCTGTGCAGTCAGTGTAAGATACACATACATGTTTATATCCTGAAACACAAGGAGAGGATGTTCAGTCAGTATAAGATACACATACATGTTTATATCCTGTAACACAAGGAGAAGCTGTGCAGTCAGTGTAAGATACACATACATGTTTATATCCTGAAACACAAGGAGAGGATGTTCAGTCAGTGTAAGATACACATACATGTTTATATCCTGTAACACAAGGAGAAGCTGGGCAGTCAGTGTAAGATACACATACATGTTTATATCCTGAAACACAAGGAGAGGATGTTCAGTCAGTGTAAGATACACATACATGTTTATATCCTGAAACACAAGGAGAGGCTGTGCAGTCAGTATAAGATACACATACATGTTTATATCCTGTAACACAAGGAGAAGCTGTGCAGTCAGTGTAAGATACACATACATGTTTATATCCTGAAACACAAGGAGAGGATGTTCAGTCAGTGTAAGATACACATACATGTTTATATCCTGTAACACAAGGAGAAGCTGGGCAGTCAGTGTAAGATACACATACATGTTTATATCCTGAAACACAAGGAGAGGATGTTCAGTCAGTGTAAGATACACATACATGTTTATATCCTGAAACACAAGGAGAGGATGTTCAGTCAGTGTAAGATACACATACATGTTTATATCCTGTAACACAAGGAGAAGCTGTGCAGTCAGTGTAAGATACACATACATGTTTATATCCTGAAACACAAGGAGAGGATGTTCAGTCAGTGTAAGATACACATACATGTTTATATCCTGTAACACAAGGAGAGGATGTTCAGTCAGTGTAAGATACACATACATGTTTATATCCTGAAACACAAGGAGAGGATGTTCAGTCAGTATAAGATACACATATATGTGTTTATCCTGTAGCACAAGGAGAGGCTGTGCAGTCAGTGTAAGATACACATACATGTTTATATCCTGTAACACAAGGAGAGGATGTTCAGTCAGTGTAAGATACACATACATGTTTATATCCTGAAACACAAGGAGAGGATGTTCAGTCAGTATAAGATAAACATACATGTTTATATCCTGAAACACAAGGAGAGGATGTTCAGTCAGAATAAGATACACATACATGTGTTTATCCTGTAGCACAAGGAGAGGCTGTGCAGTCAGTGTAAGATACACATACATGTTTATATCCTGAAACACAAGGAGAGGATGTTCAGTCAGTATAAGATACACATACATGTTTATATCCTGAAACACAAGGAGAGGATGTTCAGTCAGTATAAGATACACATACATGTTTATTTCCTGAAACACAAGGAGAGGATGTTCAGTCAGTATAAGATACACATACATGTTTATATCCTGAAACACAAGGAGAGGATGTTCAGTCAGTATAAGATACACATACATGTTTATATCCTGAAACACAAGGAGACGATGTTCAGTCAGTATAAGATACACATACATGTTTATATCCTGAAACACAAGGAGAGGATGTTCAGTCAGTATAAGATACACATACATGTTTATATCCTGAAACACAAGGAGAAGCTGTGCAGTCAGTGTAAGATACACATACATGTTTATATCCTGAAACACAAGGAGAGGATGTTCAGTCAGTGTAAGATACACATACATGTTTATATCCTGAAACACAAGGAGAAGCTGTGCAGTCAGTGTAAGATACACATACATGTTTATATCCTGAAACACAAGGAGAGGATGTTCAGTCAGTATAAGATACACATACATGTGTTTATCCTGTAGCACAAGGAGAGGCTGTGCAGTCAGTGTAAGATACACATACATGTTTATATCCTGAAACACAAGGAGAGGATGTTCAGTCAGTATAAGATACACATATATGTGTATATCCTGTAACACAAGGAGAAGCTGTGCAGTCAGTGTAAGATACACATACATGTTTATATCCTGAAACACAAGGAGAGGATGTTCAGTCAGTATAAGATACACATACATGTGTTTATCCTGTAGCACAAGGAGAGGCTGTGCAGTCAGTGTAAGATACATACTTGTTTATATCCTGAAACACAAGGAGAGGATGTTCAGTCAGTATAAGATACACATACATGTTTATATCCTGTAACACAAGGAGAAGCTGTGCAGTCAGTGTAAGATACACATACATGTTTATATCCTGAAACACAAGGAGAGGATGTTCAGTCAGTGTAAGATACACATACATGTTTATATCCTGAAACACAAGGAGAGGATGTTCAGTCAGTATAAGATACACATATATGTGTTTATCCTGTAGCACAAGGAGAGGCTGTGCAGTCAGTGTAAGATACACATACATGTTTATATCCTGTAACACAAGGAGAGGATGTTCAGTCAGTGTAAGATACACATACATGTTTATATCCTGAAACACAAGGAGAGGATGTTCAGTCAGTATAAGATAAACATACATGTTTATATCCTGAAACACAAGGAGAGGATGTTCAGTCAGAATAAGATACACATACATGTGTTTATCCTGTAGCACAAGGAGAGGCTGTGCAGTCAGTGTAAGATACACATACATGTTTATATCCTGAAACACAAGGAGAGGATGTTCAGTCAGTATAAGATACACATACATGTTTATATCCTGAAACACAAGGAGAGGATGTTCAGTCAGTATAAGATAAACATACATGTTTATATCCTGAAACACAAGGAGAGGATGTTCAGTCAGTATAAGATACACATACATGTGTTTATCCTGTAGCACAAGGAGAGGCTGTGCAGTCAGTGTAAGATACATACTTGTTTATATCCTGAAACACAAGGAGAGGATGTTCAGTCAGTATAAGATACACATATATGTGTATATCATGTAGTACAAGGAGAGGCTGTGCAGTCAGTATAAGATGCACATACATGTGTTTATCCTATAGCACAAGGAGAGGCTGTGCAGTCAGTATAAGATACACATACATGTGTATATCATGTAGTACAAGGAGAGGTTGCATAGTCAGTGTAACATAAACATACATGTGTATATCCTGTAGCACAAGGAGAGGGTGTGTAGTCAGTATAAGATACACATACAGGTGTATATCCTGTAGCACAAGGAGAGGGTTTGTAGTCAGTATAAGATAAACATACATGTATATATCCTGTAGCACAAGGAGAGGGTGTGTAGTCAGTATAAGATACACATACAGGTGTATATCCTGTAGCACAAGGAGAGGGTGTGTAGTCAGTATAAGATACACATACATGTATATTTCCTGTAGCAGAAGGAGAGGATGTTCAGTCAGTATAAGATACACATACATGTATATATCCTGTAGCAGAAGGAGAGGGTGTGTAGTCAGTATAAGATACACATACATGTATATATCCTGTAGCAGAAGGAGAGGATGTTCAGTCAGTATAAGATACACATATATGTGTATATCCTGTAACACACGGAGGGGCTGTGCAGTCAGTGTAAGACACACATACATTAGTTTATCCTGTAGCACAAGGAGAGACTGTGCAGTCCGTATAAGATACACGTATATGTGTATATCCTGTAACATAAGGAGAGGATGTGCAGTCAGTATAAGATACACATACTTGTGTTTATTCTGTATCACAAGGAGAGGATGTGCAGCCAGTATAAGATATACATGCATGTGTTTATCCTGTATCACAAGGAGAGGATGTGCAGTCATATGAAAAAGTGTTTCGCGAAACAATTAACCAGAGCTCATTCTAGCGTAAATTACGATTTTGCTAAAACAATTTAATTTACTTTCAACTACTACAAGCGGTAACCCGACGCACACAAACCCTCACGATCAGTGGCGTCACTAGGGTGGGGGGGCCTTCCGCACCCGGGTGACACCCTCCAGGGGGTGACACAAAAAAAAATTATAATTTTTTTTTTTTAAATTTTATTGAAATTCAAAGAAATACAATGTTGAGATACATAGATTTTTTTTTTTATTAGAGGGGCTGGCATTTGTGAACATTGGTGGGACTGGGGAAGTTGTAGACACACAATTTTTTTGCCCCTTGAGCTAGTGCTGCAATTTCAACAAATAGTTTTCCCGGCTGCTTTTGCTTGTTTGTACTTTGCTTCTCCCCTGCCCAATTTCGCTATGAATGTTGTGGGCATGCCGTGGGGCTTGCAAAGTTGTGCTGCTAGCCTAAACCTGCCTGCCTATCTGTGCTCACTGCTCAGTGACATGTGGAGCAGTGGAGTCACTCACTGCTGTGCTGTCTCTCTAAACGGGAACTGGCAAATCATGAGGGGATGCCTGGCACCTGACCGCATGACTGTTTGACACTGTCTTTAAAGTGAAGGAGCCACGTATGATGCCCACCAGACCATTACAGTTACGGTACACTAAGTGCACACTGAACAGGTAGGAGGGCGGGCGGGGGTCTGGGGGTGGGCAGAGTGCAGAGGTGATTGGCCATAAGAAGCGGTAGGCACGCTGCCCGGGGCTGTGCACTGACAGGCTTGGAACAGAGTCAGAGAGCAGAATTTTCATAGTTTGCGCCTAAACCTTTTCTTTAGTGATTTATTTTTAGAGTGCTCTGTTTATCTTTCATTTGATGCTCTGCTGAGCCAGGGAGCAGCTCTAGGCATGCGCTTTATAATTAATCCAGTGCAGTTTACATATTTTGTCAGTGTGTGTCTGAGTTTTTGTGTGTGTGTGTGTGTCTCAGTGTTTTTGTGTGTGTGTTTTTGTGTGTGTGTCTGAGTGTGTTTCCGAGTGTTTGTATGTGCATCTGAGTATGTTTTTAAGTGTGTCTGAGTATTTGTATGTGTGTGTGCCTGTGTTTTTGTGTGTGTCTGCTTTCTGGGGGGGGGGGGGTGACACCATAACTTACCGCACCGGGTGACACCAACCCTAGTGACGCCACTGCTCACGATAAACCCCTTATCGCTCGGGCACAAACGTTTGCACTCCACTCGTTATCTAGTCCAGTGTTGGTAAAAGAATAGGCATGGCATTAGTATGTAGTATGAGAGGCTGTGCTTTTACGTTGTGGTACATACATTGTAAGTACAATATTATTACCTTTTCCCTTACAATTCAGGAAGCACTAGAATTAAAAATATAGTCCATTTTACCATGCCATGCCTTCTCTAGATAATATTAGCATTGCTTTTATTTTATTTTTTTCTTGAGTGTCACTAGACACTTACACATAATTGAGTGTAACACCAACAACTTCCTCACGTATGTTGGTGCCTTCAGTCGATACCACATATTATGGTGCAGATTAGTGCTGTCATTTAATAAGACACTGTTAGCTGTGCCATCTTTCAGTGGCATGAGTGATGGTTAGCTTTAATGTAGAAAATAAGAAAAGTTATGTCAGTGGTTAACCCGTGAATAGCCGTATATAGTATAAGGAAAGGTAGTCCTCAGCTCTCAGTGATTCGTTAACATAAGCATAAGCATAAGCACTATATATATCTGAGCAATATCGATGCACTAGAAGTAGATTAGTGTCCGTATAAAACTTTAGACATAAGTCCTATGTGAAAAGCATATGTGAATATGCCGACTCACCCGCTCTGATCCTCGGTAGAGTTTCACGTGTATCCACACTTCGCGGAAATGAAGCTGTAACTTGCTCCAACTACTTGTGAAAAGAAGCTCAACAGGAATGTAAACTTACAGCCGCCGCCGACAACGTACTGCTCCTGCAGTGACTCCGGTCAGGCAGCTTCCTTCCAAGCCGGTTTCAATGTTCCTCTGAGATTTCTGACAGTTAGATCCAATCTGCCAATGGTGATCCAGATGCGGGGTCACGTGATGAACAATTGACCAATCAAGTGCAATGCTCGTACCTGCTGCTTAGCTGCTTAGCTGGAGCTCTGTAACGGGTAAATCGATGGGTCCACCTGGGGTTGCCTGTAAGTACTTGCAGATGAGGGGTACCATGTACAGGATTCCTTGTAATCCTAGCGAGGCATGTAGAAAAGAAAAAGAAGAAGTGGTCCCGACATCCAGTAAGTTAAAAAACAGCTTTATTTAATCCATTTAAAAATTTAACATGGGTCACACAGTAAAAATAGGTTTTACGCGTTTCAGCCCAGTGCCGTACTCATAAACCTAATTAGACACAGGTGTGAAGTTTGTAACCCTTTTAAACAGACACTCACCTGTGTCTAATTAGGTTTATGAGTACGGCACTGGGCCGAAACGCGTAAAACCTATTTTTTACTGTGTGACCCATGTTAAAATTTTAAATGGATTAAATAAAGCTGTTTTTTAACTTACTGGATGTCGGGACCGCTTCTTCTTTTTCTTTTCTACATAGCTTTAATGTACTTTCATGATAGGTGTTTCACAAGGAAGTTTGTGCTGTTAGTCAGGAATAAATGTGTTGCATAAACAACCTGGTTCACACACAACGATTCTCCGGGCACACTATCTATCCTGTAACTTTTAAATTGCAGAACCTATGAGTAGAATGACATACAGTGAGATTGAATGGACAGTTGTGAGCAATAAATATTTTTTAAGGTTTAGTAGCACATTCTTTGCCAGGGAAGAGGTTAAGTCCCTGGGTAGTGCTATGAAAGCAGTCTGCCACAAGAGAGGAGACATCTTTGAGTCAGAGTTGTATAAGAGCATATTGAGTAGAGTTGACTAGTGTATTTGCTATCATAGCCACAAGGGGAATGTTGTCTGCCTGTGCACAACTACACGATTTTCTGCCCTCCATGATGGTTATCTTGCAGACTATTACACAAGGGAAGGCTTTGTGCCAGTCAGTGCCACAAGGGGAAGAATGTGTCAGTCTATGCTATAAATGAGGGCTTTCTGTCAGTTAGTGCCACAAGGAAGGTTTCCCCAACTGCTTTTCTGAGGCTGAAAGGTGTGAATGACGTGATAGGATGCTGCATAGTGCTCCCTGCAGTTCCCTAGCAACCAACTGTCCTCTCCCTCTGCTCTCGTGGGTTTAGAGCAGAATAGCTCTGGAGATGGGGTGTGGATTCCTGCATTGTGCAGCTCCCTGAATCACGGATCACTTCTCTCCCTCAGAATGTTACTTCCCCTCCCTCTAAATGCAGCTGCCTGTCCTACTAAAATTACAAGCAGAGGTGGCTGCCATATTAAATCTTACTTGTAACAATATGCTTAGTGTGTTTGGAGGGTATTTCTGGGAGCTGGTTTATACTCTAACATGAGAAATGCATTATCCTAATGTACCCTGCATTTTTATGGTATAAGTGACCAGTGGAAATGTTTTTTTTTTGTTTTTTTGGTTTTTTCTTTGCTTTGCTGTATATACAAAAATAGCTTTGCTCCCTATGGAAGATCTTAAAGGGACACTGAACCCAAATTTATTTATTTCTTGATTCAGATAAAGCTTGCAATTTTAAGCAACTTACTAATTTACTCCTATTATCAAATTTTCTTCATTCGCTTGGTATCTTTATTTGAAATGCAAGAATGTAAGTTTAGATGCCGGCCCATTTTTGATGAACACACTGTGTTGTTCTTGCTGATTGGTGGATAAATTCACCCACCAATAAACAAGTGCTTTCCATGGTCCTGAACCAAAAAAATAGCTTAAATGCCATCTTTTTCAAATAAAGAAAGCAAGAGAACGAAGAAAAATTGATAATAGGAGTAAATAAGAAAGTTGCTAAAATTTGCATGCTCTATCTGAATCATGAAAGAAAAAAATTGGGTTCAGTGTCCCTTTAAGGTACATGTTACAGATAGTGTTGAATATGTGCACACTCCCTCTGTAGCAGTATAGAGTACTCAAGTGCTGTAAAACTGTGCCAGTAAACTGGGGAAATGGTCACTCATGTTAATTCTTCCTATGGAAGGAATATATAATAGGTCACATATACTGTATTTGCTTGTCTCAGATCACATCTATGAATCTTTTTATGATACAGATATGAAGCTGTGAATGATAATTAACCCTTTAGTTTCCAGATGACTAGTGGTGTGTTGCTTTGCTTGGCATTTCAGCATCTCAATGCAGAGTACCTTGGCCTTTAATGAGTTAGAGTGCAGTGCTTCTCTATTCCTTTTACACACTGCTCAAGATCAGGAAAGACATTCCACCAGCTGATCTTTGTCCCATTTTGTCTTTTAGCTCTGCACTCGAAAGTACAGTAGATGGGAAATTCAGTATGTGGTAAGGAGCCCTCTGTGGCCTGCTGCCAAGTCATTGCCCTGCAGGGGCATGACTAGATTCAGACAGTAGTGATTAGGTCCAGTCTGCTTCATCCTTTTTCTTACCTTTATCCTCTGCTTGCTGCTAGATAAATGTATCAGCTTTGTATCCCATGATGAAAACAGCTCTGCTTCCAACACTACAAATACCTTGTCAGATGAGAAAGAAATACTGTTACTGTGATGGAAAGTGCAGAAAAAACTCTGAACCTGAATAAAGATCGACAAAATGGAAACTCTCAGTTATAGAACACATGTAAATTAGGAATTAAATTAGGAGGCGGGGGGGGGGTCTGTGAATACATTTTTACTTTACTGTATATCGGCTAGATTTAGAGTTTTGCGGCCAAAGGGGTGCATTAGCTACGCGTGTTTTTTCCCCCCGCACCTTTTAAATAACGCTGGTATTTAGAGTTCTCTGAAGGGCTGCGTTAGGCTCCAAAAAGGGAGCGTAGAGCATAATTTACCGCCACTTCAACTCTAAATACCAGCGTTGCTTACGGTATCGGCCAGCTTGAAAAACGTGCTCATGCACGATTTCCCCATAGGAAACAATGGGGCAGTTTGAGCTGAAAAAAAACCTAACACCTGCAAAAAAGCAGCGTTCATCTCCTAACGCAGCCCCATTGTTTCCTATGGGGAAACACTTCCTAAGTCTGCACCTAACACCCTAACATGAACCCCGAGTCTAAACACCCCTAACCTTACACTTATTAACCCCTAATCTGCCGCCCGCGCTATCGCTGACACCTGCATTATATTATTAACCTCTAATCTGCGCTCCGGAGACCGCCGCAACCTACGTTACCCTATGAACCCCTAATCTGCTGCCCCCAACGTCGCCGACACCTACATTATATTTATTAACCCCTAATCTGCCCCCCCAACGTCACCACTACCTTACCTACACTTATTAACCCCTAATCTGCCAACCGGACCTCGCCGCCACTATAATAAATGTATTAACCCCTAAACCGCCGCACTCCTGCCTCGCAAAATCCTATAATAAATAGTATTAACCCCTAATCTGCCCTCCCTGACATTTCCGCCACCTAACTTCAAGTATTAACCCCTAATCTGCCGACCAGACCTCACCGCTACTCTAATAAATGTATTAACCCATAAAGCTAAGTCTAACCCTAACACTAACACCCCCCTAAGTTAAATATAATTTAAATCTAACAAAATAAATTATTTCTTATTAAATAAATTAATCCTATTTAGAGCTAAATACTTACCTGTAAAATAAACCCTAATATAGCTACAATATAGTGAATAATTATATTGTAGCTATTTTAGCATTTATATTTATTTTACAGGCAACTTTGTATTTATTTTAACTAGGTACAATAGCTATTAAATAGTTATTTAATATTTAATAGCTACCTAGTTAAAATAATTACAAAATTACCTGTAAAATAAATCCTAACCTAAATTACAATTAAACCTAACACTACACTATCAATAAATTAATTAACTAAACTACCTACAATTACCTACAATTAAATCAACTAAACTAAATTACAAAAAAAACAAACACTAAATTACAAAAAATAAAAAAAGATTACAAGAATTTTAAACTAATTACACCTACTCAAAGCCCCCCAAAATAAAAAAATGCCCTACCCTATTCTAAAATAAAAAGTTAACAGCTCTATTACCTTACCAGCCCTTAAAAGGGCTTTTTGCGGGGCATGCCCCAAAGAAATCGGCTCTTTTGCCTGTAAAAAAAAAACATACAATACCCCCCCAACATTACAACCCACCACCCACATACCCCTAATCTAACCCACCCAAACCCCCCTTAAAAACCTAACACTAAGCCCCTGAAGATCTCCCTACCTTGTATTCACCCAGCCGGGTATCACCGATCCGTCCAGAAGAGGGTCCGAAGTCTTCATCCTATCCGGCAAGAAGAGGTCCTCCAGAGGGTCCGAAGTCTTCATCCTATCCGGCAAGAAGAGGTCCTCCAGAGGGTCCAAAGTCTTCATCCAGGCGGCATCTTCTTTCTTCTTCCATCCGGAGCAGAGCGGGTCCATCTTGAAGCAGCCATCCTTCCTCACCGACGGACTAACGACGAATGAAGGTTCCTTTAAATGACGTCATCCAAGATGGCGTCCCTCGAATTCCGATTGGATGATATGATTCTATCAGCCAATCTGAATTAAGGTAGGAAAAATCTGATTGGCTGATTGAATCAGCCAATCAGATTCAAGTTCAATCCGATTGGCTGATTGAATCAGCCAATCGGATTGAACTTCAATCTGATTGGCTGATTGAATCAGCCAATCAGATTTTTCCTACCTTAATCATATCATCCAATCGGAATTCGAGGGACGCCATCTTGGATGACGTCATTTAAAGGAACCTTCATTCGTCGTTAGTCCGTCGGTGAGGAAGGATGGCTCCGTGTCGGCTGCTTCAAGATGGACCCGCTCCGCTCCGGATGGAAGAAGATAGAAGATGCCGTCTGGATGAAGACTTTGGACCCTCTGGAGGACCTCTTCTTGCCGGATAGGATGAAGACTTCGGACCCTCTTCTGGACGGATCGGTAATACCCCCTGGGTGAATACAAGGTAGGGAGATCTTCAGGGGCTTAGTGTTAGGTTTTTTAAGGGGGGTTTGGGTGGGTTAGATTAGGGGTATGTGGGTTTTAATGTTGGGGGGTATTGTATGGGTTTTTTTAAAGGCAAAAGAGCTGATTTCTTTGGGGCATGCCCCGCAAAAAGCCCTTTTAAGGGCTGGTAAGGTAATAGAGCTGTTAACTTTTTATTTTAGAATAGGGTAGGGCATTTTTTTTATTTGGGGGGGCTTTGTTATTTTTTTAGGGGGCTTAGAGTAGGTGTAATTAGTTTAAAATTCTTGTAATCTTTTTTAATTTTTTTTAATTTAGTGTTTGTTTTTTTTGTAATTTTTTTTTTTTATAATTTAGTTTAGTTGATTTAATTGTAGGTAATTGTAGGTAGTTTATTTAATTTATTTATTGATAGTGTAGTGTTACGTTTAATTGTAACTTAGGTTAGGATTTATTTTACAGGTAATTTTGTAATTATTTTAACTAGGTAGCTATTAAATAGTAAATAACTATTTAATAGCTATTATACCTAGTTAAAATAAATACAAAGTTTCCTGTAAAATAAATATAAATGCTAAAATAGCTACAATATAATTATCCATTATATTGTAGCTATATTAGGGTTTATTTTACAGGTAAGTATTTAGCTTTAAATCGGATTAATTTATTTAATAAGAAATAATTTATTTCGTTAGATTTAAATTATATTTAACTTAGGGGGGGTGTTAGTGTTAGGGTTAGACTTAGCTTTAGGGGTTAATACATTTATTAGAGTAGCGGCGAGGTCCGGTCGGCAGATTAGGGGTTAATACTTGAAGTTAGGTGGCAGCGATGTCAGGGAGGGCAGATTAGGGGTTAATACTATTTATTATAGGGTTTGCGAGGCGGGAGTGCGGCGGTTTAGGGGTTAATACATTTATTATAGTGGCGGCGAGGTCCGGTCAGCAGATTAGGGGTTAATAAGTGTAGGTAAGGTAGCGGCGACGTTGGGGGGCAGATTAGGGGTTAATAAATATTATGTAGGTGTCGGCGGTGTTAGGGGCAGCAGATTAGGGGTTTATAGGGATAATGTAGGTGGCGGCGGTGTCCGGTCGGCAGATTAGGGGTTAAAAAAATTTATTAGAGTGGCGGCGATGTGGGGGGACCTCGGTTTAGGGGTACATAGGTTATGGGTGTTAGTGTTAGTTAGCACAGTAGTTTAGAGCTTTATAAACCGGCGTTAGCCCATAAAGCTCTTAACTCCTGACATTTTTCTGCGGCTGGAGTCTTGTCGGTAGAGGGTCTACCGCTCACTTCAGCCAAGACTCTAAATACCAGCGTTAGGAAGATCCCATTGAAAAGATAGGATACGCAATTGGCGTAAGGGGATCTGCGGTATGGAAAAGTCGCGGCTGGAAAGTGAGCGTTAGACCCTTTCCTGACTGACTCTAAATATCAGCAGGCGGTAAAAAGCAGCGTTAGGAGCCCTTAACGCTGGTTTTGACGGCTAACGCAGAACTCTAAATCTAGGCGTATGTTTTTTATGTATTGTCTTAAACGTTATGTGTTCAAGAATTTCACTATTCAATATTTACTTGTTGGACTGAACCTTTGAGCGGCTCACTTGACTTAAAGGGACAATAAACCCAAAAGTTTTCTTTCATGATTTTAGATAGAGAATACAATTTTTAAAAAGTTTCCAGTTTACTTTTATTATCAAATTTATTTCATTCTTCTGTTATTCTTTGTTGAAAAGATACCTATGTAAGTAGTGTGCACATGCCTGAAGCACTACATGACAGGAAATAATGCTGCAATCTAGTGCTCCTGCTAATGTATAACATTGTTGCAAAACTACTGCTATATAGTGCTGCAGACACATGCACACTATTGAGCTTACATTTCTGCTTTTCAACAAATGATAACTAGAAAACGAAGAAAATTTGATAATAGAAGTATATTAGAAAGTTGTTTAAAATGTTATGTTCTCTTTAAATCATGAAGGAAAAATTTGGGTTTTATGTCCCTTTAATCAGGCTGTATTAATGTGTGCATTTATTTCTATCACAATCAGAGCTAATTGCAGAAAACTATGTCCTGTAAATCTATGCTCTCTGTATCAATAGAGGCTTTTCAAAGGTTCCTCCCAGATAGGGAATAACTTTCTGCACACTTTTTTAAAGACAAAAATGTTTAGTTAATTGTCAGCTGATCATATCCCTGTACAGAAGTTACAGCTTTGTTTGCATATATCAGTGTTCAGCTATACAAAGCATCTCTAGGTGCACATTTTGTGACTTATCAGAATTCACTTAAAGGTTAACAAGTAACAGGAATATGGCAGCTGGGAAAAACAAAGAGACTAAACAGATAGAAATCACATTCATTCAGCCAGGAAATATGTCCTTCCTTAATCTAATGCATCCCTTTGACTCCCCTCCATCTTTTTTTTTCTAGTCTTCTCCCTTAACTCTCTTCCCTTCATTTTTTTCAGTCTTTACATTGTTGCTATTTCCTCCCACCTCTTTCTAAGATTTACTTTATCTTTCCTTATGTGTTCTACTTTCTTTCCTCGTCCTTTTTACTGCCAACCTCCCCTCCTTCTCTTCAGTCCTCCATCCCCTCTGCCCCTTATCATTGGTTTGCCTGTATTCTCTTTTCATGGCACATCCTCTCCAAGTGTTTCCCTCTCCCCCTTGCTGTGGGATTCCATCATCTTAATTCATGTCTCCATCTTCTACCCCCCCCCCACTCTTCCATAGGATCATTTTCACTAAATTCAATATCCCCTTTTTATGGAATATCCCTTTATTAGTTTATTTTCTCCGTCTTGGTTTTCCCTTTCCCATTCTGGCTTATCCAGGTTCTCAATACCATTCAATCTTTGAGTATCTCTATTGAATTTCATTAGCTGTTTCCGTTCCCCTTTCTTAGATCTCTATTCCCTGATTTTTTTCCCTCTACGTTTCTCCTTGCCCTTCCTTAAGGCTCATTGTCTCGCTCTGCTCTCGTTATTTTTCATGTCAGTATCTTTTTTACTTGTATGTTCCCAGCTCTTTGTCTATTTCCCTTCTCTAAACAGTTCATGTCACCTTTATTGTATTTCTCTGTTCCATGATACTATCTCTTGCATCCCCACTTGATTTCAATCTCTTTCTTGTTTCTTTCTGTTTTGTAATTCTTTTCCTCATTGCAAATGTCTTCCCCTAGCCTGCCGGATATTTAGGAATTATAGTAAGGATGGCTGCCTACACGCCATTCAATTCCTTTAATCCTAGATTGTGCTATGCTAAGAGAAAAAAAATCAGAGGAGGAGGGGAGAGCTCTCTCTGTGTATACATGGACACTGTGTGTATAGATGAGGTTATTGTCTGAATTCATCTTGAAACAGTAGAACATATTGAAGAGCAAATAGAGGAACTGCTATAGCTCTGTGGGGACATCATTGATGACAGAGAGGATCCTTTAGGGCCTTAATCATGCCCTAGTGGTTTTCTACTATAAATCTGTGTCTGGTTTGTGAATCAGTGACACAGTTATTATCAGACAACACAGCCTGTTATAAAATAGGCACTGCTATAAGAGATCACATATACCTTAGAATGTGTAACACATAAAAACGAATCAATTGGCTTTTTATGACGCAAAGCACCACAATAAAATGTCCCCATAATACAGCAAAAGGGCATTCTTTCAATAATGATATGTATCACAGTATTACAGTGCAACAGACCCTGAAACTGCTATCGCTCTTTCACAAGCTGATGCTGCAAGATTTTTTTCCCCTCCTTCCTATTCATTTTTCACACGTATCTTCCGCTAAGCTCAAGCGGACCTGGAGATGAAATGTTGCTATGGTAACCAAGCTCTCTAATTGAGCTTCTCTTGTGCCTGTACCCAAGTGATTTCTGGTGACAAGGACGTACAGACCTGGTTTTCATGCTTTGCACAAAGCAAGGCCTTGTGTATGTATGTGTTTGAACAGCATAGGTTTGTGTGCGAGTCTGGCTGTAGCCCAGCCCTAATCATACATATTTCTAGTTCTGCCTCTGATAGCCTTACTCAAGCACAGAGCATAGGCTGGCAGTGATCTATGTATTGCAGCCTTTATATATCTTTGTAAGAATGTTCTCTAACTACTGGCTTTGACCTGTATAAATTACGCACAGATGGAGGATTTTAATTGGTCTAGATTTACTTAGATTTGAAAGATCTCTCCTCTAAGACAAATTTATCCAAATGTATCTAAATTCTTATGTAAGTCAATGGTGCTGATTTATTAAAGTGACATTGAACTTGAAAATATCTTATGTATTAATGACACACATAATACTCATAAGACCAAAAATAATCTTTTTACAGCTCAGAAACATTTATTTAGAAAAAAAAAGAAAACTAAACTATATTACATTTTTTTAGAAACAGCAACAACAACAAAAAACTGTCTTTATAGCTGCTCTATAGAAAAATAAATAAAACCTTCTTTGTTCCTCGAAGATGTTGATCCACCAATAATGTTTCTGCAACATTTTACTGCTACCATCTTTCTTACTAAATTGTCTGTTACAATTTTTTTTTCTTGCAGTACTGCTCAACATATAGTTAAAGGGTTAGGAAACCTGGCCCAGTGGTACTGAAATAAGATAGCATTAGAATTTATTACATATATAGATAAAATAAGCTTCCTTTTTCTTGTTAACGAAGAATCTAAACACCTTATAAATTACTTTTAAAATCACTTTACACGAGCGGATTGACCACCCATAAAAGTAAGTAGTGTTTATGTAAAATAATGTAACATCGAACAGTGAAGCAGTTACGCCCATGTGATTTTAATTTTCATGACCGGATAGTCAGCACAACGCGTGCGCACTTGTAATGTAATGGATCCACATATTTACAATGCTGGTGTTATTATAAGAAATAGTACGGTAAATTGGATGTGACTAAAGTTAATTATTATTGAATTTATTATTTGTAGCGCTCACATGAAAAATATAGTGACTGTAGACGAAAACGGATATTTTTATAACTCTCTCTATACTGCAAATAAAAGACTAAATAATGGATGTCTGTGTCACTATCCCTGCATCCAGCGCTTTGTTAATGATGCGCCGCAGGAGAGAAGAGGGGGCCGAATATGCGCATGCATTAGCCTATAAATTTAGACTTTGTTGCCTATCTTTCAAGCTCCGAATGTAGCTTGAGGCCCTGTGTTTCTGGCGAGCCTGTAGGCTCGCCAGAAACAGCAGTTATGAAGCAGCGGTCTAAAGACCGCTGCTCTATAACGCTGTCCGCCTGCCCTGAACAGGCGGACAGACATCGCCGGAATTCAACCCGATCGAGTACGATAGGGTTGATTGACACCCCCTGCTGGCAGCTGATTGACCGCAAGTCTGCAGGGGGCGGCGTTGCACCAGCAGCTCACAAAAGCTGCTGGTGCAATGCTGAATACGGAGCACGTATTGCTCTCCTCATTCAGCGATGAGTGCGGATCAGGTCAGACAGACATTTGATAAATTGGCCTCCATAAATGTGCATGTTGGACTGCCATGAAGTTTCTACCTAGGTAGAACATCGTTATAGGGCACACATAATAAGCTAAAAACTGGGTTTAGCAAAACATAGATTTTTTTTATGACAAATACCAAGAAAACAGCTGAAAACTTTTTAATAGGTGCTTATTACAAATATTTAAAATATACATTGAAGTTTTACAAAAATATTTTTTTTTTTTGAGTTTCCTATCCCTTTAAGGCCCAGCTCCTGCCCTTTCTTTTCATATCCCTCCATACATTATTACTGTTTAACCCTTCCAGCCGCAGCTACCTTTTGTCAACCCTTGGCATTGCTTTATTGTTTGTGGCCGCTCCTGTAGTTCCAAACCCTGATTACCTTGGTATCACCTGTCACTCTGGCATCGTACCAAGGGAGAAGCCTTTAGTGTGCTGTGAGTTCTTGTTATGACATTAATGTCAGTACCATAGCAGTGGTACACAACCATCTTAAATAATAGCCATGCTCCCTATATTACAGTCAATAATAATTATTAAGGTGTAATGGTTTACTGCAAACATATATGCAGATCTGAGTTGCTGTTTATTTGCTGTGTGTGCACCGTAAACATTTCTGCTACTCAGGATGTTGCAGATGTGGTTCCTATTTCTCTTAACTGTCTCCCTGGGGTATTTTTAGCATCTCAGAGCTGCTGAGCTGTTCATTAAATGGACCCCTAGAGCTCTGCTGCTTCAGTGTATGTAGAGGTTGGCAGACAGATGGTGAGGCTGTGTTACAAACCATTAAGGAAAAGGGATGGGAAATTAGACCCAGTGCAAGGGAAATATTTTAAATGCAAATGGTACCCACTGCGTGCCAGGGGAGGGGGCAGTATGTGAAAGGTTAGGCCCAGCATGGAGCACACCCTGGAGTGGAGACCTGCACTGCTCGTATGCAATTAATTGGTCTTGGGGCACTAATGATGCAAAAAAAAAAAAAATCTGAGCAACCAATGTGAGAAGGATTAAGGTTCATACAGGGAATCATTCATTTATCTCCACTATTTCACATATTTGGCTCTTCCTCTGCCAGATGTCTGCATTAGAATGTCATTTTATATAATGTACAAAATGCTAAACTAAATAATGGCTCACAGTGTTTAATGCAACTATATATCTTGGTTGCCTTCTACACCATTCTGACATATGCCCCATTATTGTAAGCTATGTTCAGCGTATTTTTAACTAATGTTTTCAAGCTGTGTGTGCATCTTAGATCCTATTTAATTTGTCATTTGACATTTCAATAGTCCATTGAAGACTGCTTGAATAGCTTTCTCCTGTGAAGGTGGAGGTAGTTGTCAAACATTGAATTTAAGGGGGAGTTAGGTGATTTTCACACTCTAGGATAAGGGTAGTGAGAGTAATGTGAGAGTAATGTGACAGTGTGGGTGTATTGTTGTGAGGGAAATGGTTACATGCTGGGTTTGACTTGCTGATAATACCCTGGGCTAAATGTTCTTGGATTTATGGTCACATTCCCAATTTAATGGGACTGGAGCAATCCTTATGTCCAGGCATTAGACTGGCTTGTTTGATAGTCCTTCCCTGGTCTGGGTTGGCATGATTTTTAGGCCCTAGGCTTAGTGTTGTAAGCATATCAGTTAGCTTTGGGTTTAGTGTGCCTGCCACAGTGGTCACCACCAAGACTTAGCGTGCTGGTATGTTGGTCACACCAGGATTGGTGCGACTAGTATAATGGACAAGCCTTAAATTAGTATAACTCGTGTGATTCACAAGGCCTAAGTATAATCCTAAAATTGTGCGTTGAGGTGCAATTGATTTCTGAACAGGATATGGCTTATGAACCAATCAGGAGCAACATACACACATAGCACAACTTAAACTATAAACAAAGTTAGATATTGTCATTAATTGAATTTAAAAAAGCATCAAACAAATTAGAGCATTTTATATCTCCTTAGTGTGGCTAGTGCAGTTGTCATACACTGGCCTTAGACTGAAGCAGTGGTTACACCTGGGCCTTAGTGCACCTCGCATGAATGTGACAAACTGGTCTTAGTGGGACTAGGCTAGTGCACACAATTTGGTTCTGTGTGGCTGGTGCAGTGATCACATCTTGGCCTCATTGGTGCGCTTTTGCTAGAGCGATATTTGTGCCCCACTCATAATACCAGCGCATGCAATTGTGTTTGCATTGCAATGGGAGCCTCATTCTCATGCCGACAGACATGGCATGAGAGCCTAGTGCAGATAAGTGGGTAAGTCACACAGAGATAGGCAGCAAATCTAAATATATATGTATATGGACACACACATCTGTATATAATGTACATGCTATGGAATCTCCAAACTTTTTTTTGCTTTGTTTTAGGCTGTATTTGAGTGGAGATGAGGTAGGACTTTCAGTAATATTCCATTCATTTGATTGTTTATGGTCTATTTAGACCTCAAATGACTAATGCATTGGCAGTATGTGCTAGAAGCCTTGTTTTTCTAAAAAAAATATATTTAATAATGTATTTATCTTTCCCTAACGCCTTCTTGCAGAGATATAAAGCTGTAGAACATCTGTTCCCCATAGCTTTTCTATACATTGTAATCTTATTCTCTCTTACAAGTATTTCTTTTGTCCTTTTTCAGGCTGATGCCAAGATGGTGTGCGATGTGGTGAGCCGAATGGAGGATACAGAGCCCTTTTCTCCAGAGCTGCTGTCCGCAATGATGAGACTCTGGGCAGATTCCGGAATCCAGGAGTGTTTCAACCGATCCAGGGAATATCAGCTTAATGACTCTGCTAAATAGTATGTTGATCAAGATCTCTCCATTCTAGAGAGTGGCTTGGATATGCATGTAGATATTAGAGTTATCTTATGGAATACCACAGGGAACAAGGAGTTTGCCCACCTGCAACCTGTGCCGTTTAATGAAGATTTTGTGGAATCAGTTCTTCCTTCTAAAACAACACTTTGGATCTCTTCCTTGTACATGGGCATAGGCCTTTTTATTGTCTAATTTGTCTGTTGAACCCTCCAGGCTTTGTAAGAGGATCTGATCCTTTTGACCTGGTATTTGTGGAGTCCCAGCCAGGTCCCTGTCACAGTGAAGGTTCTGTGATTTTATGAGTTGCGAGCCCTGCAGCAACCTGTCATTGCTGCTTAAGTGCATGAGCCACTGCTGCTGAAAAAAAAAGCTTATATACCATTTAACATGGACACATGAGATGCTTCCTGAGCATATAATAATCACATTGTAGGTTATATAGCCTTACTTAGGGAATTGGCAATGAACATTAATGTATGTGTAAAATTCAATAATAACTGTGCATGCACGTTTAGTGTAAATAGGAGTACATAGAGTGTATATATAAAGATCAGTAAACAAGAGTTGATGTATGTGTGCAGTGCGGTGGAGTATGCATGTATTTTGTGTGTATTTCATTAGAGTAGATATGAGTATACATTCAGTTTAACTCGTGTGTGTGGGTTGCTTGAGAAGTGTATAAATATGGGTTTATGAGGGCAAATGTGAGTATACATTTAAAACATTGTATATAAATGTGTAGTTAGTGTAGTTTTTCTACACTCAAGTCCCCAAGTGTCCCTAACAGGCAAGATTTTATGGATTTCCCTATTTGTGTGGTTAAAAACTTTATGATTGACACACCTGTACTCAGGGAAGTCCTTTAAATTTGGCCTTTTAAGGGAATTCTAGGATTGAGTTGAGAAACAATACTATTAAGCAGTAAATTTAAATAGCTGTTAACATTCTGAGAAGAATAAATAGATACAGTACAATCTTGGAACATAATGATTATCGAGCAGTGTGTCTAATCAGGAATGCACAAGCACTTTAGCAAAGGCCTCAGCCATTTTTACTAAATTGTGTGAAAAGACCAGTCTTCCTTGGATTTGTCAGTCTCAGTGTTTATTTGGGTTTGTCCATTTTTCGAACCCAGGACGTTCACCTGGTGCTTTTTTTCTCTGTGAACATTTTGCCCATTGTTACACAGTGGAGCATTACATAAACAGGACAGTGACCCTATGTGTTTCAACAAACTTGTGAAAAATGATAGGAGAAACCCTGTGTTTGAGCAATAATTAAGTGCACTACGAGTTGAAAGACTCTTTCAATTAAAAATTTGTTGGTGAGGAAAAATATGTCATATGCTAGGAGAATGTGATTAATTAAGGTAGAAAAAAGTGTGTTTAACAAATTGCAATGGAGTATGGGAGAATTTCTTTTTTTATTATATAATAATAGTAGTTTGCAGTGAGTAAAGGTAGATGTTTATTTATTAGGAATAGTGTTAGTGTTAAAGTAAACATAGAGGCTTAGAAATCAAGCTTTTTAGAGATGAAATCAACAGAATGAAGTTCTGCTTTATCAAAGGGCTTCTAGGTAAATTATGTGGCTTATCCTCTTGCTTTGCTCACCACCATTACTGGTGTAAATTAATGTCTGGTTTGTTGCATTTGGTGACAGCAATATGTTGACTTTAAAAATGAAATGATTATTATTATTATCAGTTATTTATAGAGTGCTATAAACATAGGCGGTATGCAAGGAAACATTTATCGGGATCATATGGGTAGAGGGCCCTGCCAAGAGTCACACTGTTGTATTCATCTCTTAAGAAGGTGATCTGCAAACAGTTGGACTCTTAGGCTTACATGCTATGGGGGTTTAAGGGAATAGCAATGGAGGACAGGAACTGTTATAAAGAAAGGTTAGTGTTGGTTGTATGCATCCCTGAACAGTAGAGTCTTTAGGGAGCGCTTGAAGCTTTCAAAACGAGGGGGGAGTTCTGTGGAGCGAGGCTGATAGTTCCACAAGATGGGAGCCAGTCTGGAGAAGTCCTGTAAACGGGAATGTGAGGTGGTAACAAGAGAGGAGGAGAGTAGGAGGTCATGAGCAGAGCGAATTGGGAGGGAGAGTATCTGGAGACAAGGTCTGATATATAGGGGGTGCAGTGCAGTTGAGGGCTTTGTATGTCAGAGTGAGAATTTTGTGTTTAATCCGGGAGACAAGAGGAAGCTAGGGAAGGGATTGGCAGAGAGGTGCAGTAGATGAAGAGCGACATTTAAGGAAGATGAGCCTGGCAGAGGCATTCATTATGGATTGTAAAGGAGCTAGGCAGCAGCTAGGGAGACCAGAGAGGTCAAAATTGCAGTATTCGAGGCGGTAAAGGATGAGAGAGTGGATTAAAATCTTAGTTGTGTCTTGTGTAAGGAAATGTCTAATTTTAGAGATGTTTTTAAGATGGAAGTGGCAGGTTTTAGCCAATGACTGAATGTGAAGAGTGAAAGAAAAATCTGAGTCAAATGTGATGCTGCATATCCTCATGTTGCTGTCAACATCTTGTTGTAAAACTATATAAATAACTTTAAATGTAAAGCAGTATGTCTTTAAATCATTGTGTAAGCAGGAAAGTGTGACTGTAGATACCAGTACATGTATAGAGCTTTATATATACATAAGAATAC
The DNA here is from genome assembly GCF_027579735.1 of Bombina bombina. NCBI lineage: Eukaryota > Metazoa > Chordata > Amphibia > Anura > Bombinatoridae > Bombina > Bombina bombina. The sequence continues at coordinate 1,220,249,347 of NC_069499.1, forward strand.
TTGCAGACCACTGTTTAAATGTTAAGAGGACATTTAACACCTGTTGCTTTTGTGTTGAAATTGGGCTTGTCCCATGTTTCCTAGGAAGCCAAAACGCAAAATATCTACCCCGTAGAATAGAGGCTTCAAATCAAACAGCTGATATAGATAATTTTCAGCATTTTGAAAACCTAGGTTACAGCTCTCTATAAACCTGTTAGGTTATTGTTAATTATTTACCTATTTTTTAGGTAATTACTTCTCTTCTAAGATGTATCGAGTCCACGGATTCATCCTTACTTGTGGGATATTCTCCTTCCCTACAGGAAGTGGCAGAGAGAGCACCCACAGCAGAGCTGTCTATATAGCTCCCCCCTTAGCTCCACCCCCCAGTCATTCTCTCTGCCTGCTTAACTGCTAGGAAGGGCAAAGAGCTATGTGGTGACTTAAATGTAGTTTTTTACTTCTCAAGCAAAAGTTTATTATTTTAAATGGTACCGGTGTGTACTATTTACTCTCTGGCAGAAAAGGGATGAAGATTTCTGCAAGAAGGATGATGATCTTAGCACTTTGTAACTAAGATCCACTGCTGTTTGGGAGAACGGTTTGCAGACTAAGCTGCATATGAGGTATGTTCAGTCTATATTTTTCTAGACAGACTGTGTTAAATCTAGAAAAGGTTGGCAATATCCCCATGAGGGAAGGGTAAGCTGTTTTCAGATACTTTAATAGGAATTTCAGCTTGCTTGAAGGGCTCATTAGTTACTGGTGACACTGTTAGGAAAAAACGTTTTGTTTTTTGATGCATTTATAACGTTTTTTTGAAGGGACTAAAGGCATTGTGGCTTGGTTTTGAGTTTTTTAACTCATATGGTTATTTAAGAGACACTCTGGTGTTTCTCTGGTAGGCCTCAAAACATCGAGTGAGGTGGGAGGGGCCTATTTTCGCGCCTCAGTTGCGCAGTTTCCTTTCCCCTGAGACATATCACTGCTTCTCCTGTGGTTTCTGCTGTGAGGTTTATTAAAGAAGTTTTTTCCCCCACAAATCGTTTTGAAGGGCAGGTAGGAGCCACAGCAGAGCTGTGGCATGGTGCTGAAAGTCTTTTTTACTGGGTTTAACGTTTTTTCAATCCGTTTTTGCCATTAAAGGGTTAATTGTTTATTTGCATAGCTGTGCAAAGTTACTAAGCCTTTATAATGCTAATGTAAAAATTTCGTTAAGTTTACTGCTTTTTTACACTGTTTTGCAGAACTGGTGCAGCTTTTTTTCTCTTAAAGGCACAGTACCGTTTTATTTCTAAGTGTTTTTTACTTTGATTACAGTGTTTTCCAAGCTTGCTTGTTACATTACTAGCCTGTTTAACATGTCTGACACCAAGGAAAATCCTTGTTTAATATGTTTGGAAGCCATTGTGGAACCCCCTCTTAGAATGTGTCCCAATTGTACTGATATGTCTATAAACTATAAAGAACATATATTAGCACTTAAAAATAGAGCAATAGATGATTCTCAGTCAGAAGTAAATGAGGGTTCGCCATCTAGCTCTCCCCAAGTGTCACAACCAGTAACGCCCGCACAAGTGACGCCAAGTACCTCTAGTGCGTCAAATTCTTTTACTTTACAAGACATGGTCACAGTTATGAATACAACCCTCACAGAGGTTTTATCTAAACTGCCTGGTTTACAAGGAAAGCGGGACAGCTCTGGGTTTAGGAAAAATGCTGAGCTGTCTAACGCTTTAGTAGCCGTATCTGATATGCCCTCACAATGCTCTGAAGTAGGGGTGAGGGATTTGTTACCTGAGGGAGAAATTTCTGATTCAGGAAAGACGCTTCCTCAGACAGATTCTGATATGACGGCCTTTAAATTTAAGCTTGAACACCTCCGCTTATTGCTCAGGGAGGTATTAGCGACTCTAGATGATTGTGACCCTATAGTGGTTCCAGAGAAATTGTGTAAAATGGATAAATACTTAGAGGTTCCTGTTTACACTGATGTTTTTCCAGTTCCTAAGAGGAATGTGAATATTATTACTAAGGAGTGGGATAGACCAGGTATTCCGTTCTCTCCCCCTCCTGTTTTTAAGAAAATGTTTCCTATATCTGACACCATGCGGGACTCATGGCAGACAGTCCCTAAGGTGGAGGGAGCTATTTCTACTCTGTCTAAGCGTACAACTATACCTATCGAAGACAGTTGTGCTTTCAAAGATCCTATGGATAAAAAATTAGAGGGTCTGCTGAAGAAAATTTTTGTTCATCAGGATTTTTCTCTTCAACCTATTGCGTGCATTGTTCCTGTAACTACTGCAGCTGCTTTCTGGTTTGAGGCTCTAGAAGAGGCTCTTCAGCTGGAGACTCTATTAGAGGAGATTATGGACAGAATCAAGGCCCTTAAATTGGCTAATTCTTTTATTACAGATGCCGCTTTTCAACTGACTAAATTAGCGGCAAAGAATTCAGGTTTTGCCATTTTAGCACGCAGGGCGTGCTGATGTGTCATCCAAATCTAAACTTTTGAACATCCCTTTCAAAGGAAAGACCCTATTCGGGCCTGAACTGAAAGAGATTATTTCAGACATCACTGGAGGGAAAGGTCATGCCCTTCCTCAGGATAGATCAAATAAGATGAAGATCAAACAAAGTAATTTTCGCTCCTTTCGGAACTTCAAGAGTGGTTCCTTTTCGGCTTCCTCTGCTGCAAAGCAAGAGGGGAATTTTGCCCAATCCAAGTCAGTCTGGAGACCTAACCAGGCTTGGAACAAGGGTAAACAGGCCAAGAAGCCTGCAGCTGCCTCTAAGACAGCATGAAGGGGTAGCCCCCGATCCGGGACCGGATCTAGTAGGGGGCAGACTCTCTCTCTTCGCTCAGGCTTGGGCAAGAGATGTTCACGATCCCTGGGCTTTAGAAATTGTGTCCCAGGGATATCTTCTGGAATTCAAAGACTCCCTTCCTGTAAACCAGACAAAGAGAGAGGCGTTCTTACGCTGTGTAGAAGATCTGCTTACTATGGGGGTGATCTGCCCAGTCCCAAAAGAGGAACAGGGACTAGGGTTCTACTCAAACCTGTTTGTGGTTCCCAAAAAAGAGGGAACTTTCTGACCAATCTTGGATCTCAAAATTCTAAACAAGTTCCTCAGGGTTCCATCATTCAAGATGAAGACCATTCGGGCTATTCTGCCTCTGATCCAGGAAGGTCAATATATGACTACCGTGGACTTAAAGGATGCGTATCTACACATCCCTATTCACAGAAATCATCATCAATTTCTCAGATTTGCCTTTCTAAACAGGCATTACCAGTTTGTGGCTCTTCCCTTCGGGTTAGCCACGGCTCCAAGAATTTTCACAAAGGTGCTAGGGTCCCTTCTGGCGGTTCTACGACCTTGGGGCATAGCAGTGGCACCTTATCTAGACGACATCTTAATTCAGGCGTCGACTTTTCAGCTAGCCAAGTCTCACACGGACATTGTGTTGGCTTTTCTGAGATCTCACGGGTGGAAGGTGAACATAAAAAAAGAGTTCTCTCTTCCCTCTCAGAAGATTTTCCTTTCTGGGCACTCTGATAGATTCGGTAGAAATTAAAATATTTCTGACGGAAGTCAGAAAATCAAATCTCTTAACCACTTGCCGAACTCTTCATTCCATTCCTCGGCCATCTGTGGCTCAGTGTATGGAGGTAATCGGACTCATGGTAGCGGCAATGGACATAGTTCCTTTTGCCCGCCTACACCTCAGACCACTGCAACTATGCATGCTCAAACAGTGGAATGGGGATTATGCAGATTTATCTCCTCAACTACATCTGGGCCAGGAGACCAGAGATTCTCTTCTCTGGTGGTTGTCTCAGGACCACCTGTCTCAGGGAATGTACTTCCACAGGCCAGAGTGGCTCATTGTAACGACAGATGCCAGCCTGTTAGGCTGGGGTGCAGTCTGGAACTCCCTGAAAGCACAGGGCTTATGGTCTCGGGAGGAATCTCTTCTTCCGATAAACATCCTAGAACTGAGAGCGATATTCAAGGCGCTTCAGGCATGGTCTCAGCTTGCTGCAGCCAAATTCATCCGGTTTCAGTCGGACAACATCACGACTGTAGCTTATATCAATCATCAAGGAGAAAGTTCTATAGCGATGATGGAGGTAACCAAAATAATCCGATGGGCAGAGGATCACTCTTGCCATCTCTCAGCAGTGCACATTCCAGGAGTAGAGAACTGGGAGGCGGATTTTCTAAGTCGTCAGAATTTTCATCCGGGGGAGTGGGAATTAGATCTAATGGCGTTGCGTCAGAATACCAAACTTCCTCGTTACGGGTCCAGGTCCCGCGATCCCAAGGCGGTACTGATAGATGCTCTAGCAGTACCTTGGTCCTTCAATCTGGCCTACGTATTTCCACCGCTTCCTCTCCTTCCACGTCTGGTTGCCAGAATCAAGCAGGAGAGAGCTTCGGTGATTCTGATAGCACCTGCGTGGCCACGCAGGACTTGGTATGCAGACCTAGTGGGCATGTCCTCAGTTCCACTGTGGACCCAGCCAATGAGGCGGGACCTTCTAATCCAAGGTCCGTTCTCATATCCAAATCTAGTTTCTCTGCGTCTGAATGCTTGGAGATTGAACGCCTAGTTCTATCAAAGCGTGGGTTCTCTGAGTCGGTCATTGATACCCTGATTCAGGCTAAAAAGCCTGTCACCAGGAAGATCTATCATAAGATTTGGCGCAAATATCTTTATTGGTGTGAATCCAAAGGTTACTCGTGGAGTAAGATTAGGATTCCTAGAATATTGTCTTTTCTCCAAGAGGGTTTGGAGAAGGGATTATCAGCTAGTTCTCTAAAAGGACAAATATCTGCTTTTGTTTATTCTACACAAACGTCTGGCAGATGTCCCAGACGTTCAAACTTTTAGTCAGGCTTTGGTCAGAATTAAGCCTGTATTTAAGCCTGCTGCTCCGCCTTGGAGCCTAAACTTAGTCCTTAGAGTTCCATAGATATTAAATTTCTATCTTGGAAAGTTTTGTTCTTAGTTGCTATCTCTTCGGCTCAAAGAGTTTCTGAGCTATCTGCTTTACAGTGTGATTCCCCTTATCTTATTTTCCATTCAGATAAGGTGGTTTTTGCGTACCAAACCTGGTTTTCTTCCTAAGGTTGTTCTAATAAGAATATCAATCAAGAGATTGTTGTTCCTTCTCTGTGTCCTAATCCTTCATCAAAGAAGGAACGTCTGTTGCACTTGATGTGGTTCGTGCTTTAAAGTTCTACTTACAAGCAACCAAAGATTTCCGTCAAACATCTTCATTGTTTGTTGTCTATTCTGGTAAGCGGAGAGCCCAAAAGGCTACGGCTACCTCTCTTTCCTTTTGGCTGAAAAGCATTATCCGTTTGGCCTATGAGACTGCTGGACAGCAGCCTCCTGAAAGAATTACTGCTCATTCTACTAGAGCTGTGACTTCCACATGGGCTTTTAAAAATGAGGCTTCTGTTGAACAGATTTGTAAGGCGGCGACTTGGTCTTTGCTTCATACTTTTTCCAAATTTTCAAAATTTGATACTTTTGCTTCTTCAGAGGCTATTTTTGGGAGAAAGGTTCTACAAGCAGTGGTGCCTTCCGTTTAAGGTCCCTGTCTTGTCCGTCCCTTCATCCGTGTCCTAAAGCTTTGGTATTGGTATCCCACAAGTAAGGATGAATCCATGGACTCGATACATCTTACAAGAGAAAACATAATTTATGCTTACCTGATAAATTTATTTCTCTTGTGATGTATCGAGTCCACGGCCCGCCCTGTTTATTACAACAGGCATATATATTTTTATATTTTAAACTTTCAGTCACCACTGCACCCTATGGTTTCTCCTTTTTCTTCCTAGCCTTCGGTCGAATGACTGGGGGGTGGAGCTAAGGGGGGAGCTATATAGACAGCTCTGCTGTGGGTGCTCTCTCTGCCACTTCCTGTAGGGAAGGAGAATATCCCACAAGTAAGGATGAATCCGTGGACTCGATACATCACAAGAGAAATAAATTTATCAGGTAAGCATAAATTATGTTTTTTTTATGAAGTATTTATAATTATGCATCATGTTTTCGCCCATATACATTTCTTAATGCTTAACGGCTTTTCACGTGCGTATATTTTTAAACTCAAGCTAAAAAAAATTTCACGCATACTTTTTGTTGATTCACGTCAGCTTCCGGCATGATAGCGTACATTTTGGCACGTTTTTTTTCTTTATATGATGCCAGATTGACAGGTGCCTCCTCTCTTAATTACGCTATTTAGATAAGATATCCTGTGTACTACAGCATCTCTGCTTTTATAATTTATACATTTGTAAATTTTTTAAGTTCTTTTTAGAAGGGGAGATTCCCATTTTTAAAGCTTTTTTTAATGGGGGTATTACTGTTTAGCTGTATGCTTGTTTTTTTTCTGCTCCTTTTTGTTTCGATAATCCTGCTGATTCATGGAATCAAGGCTTTCTTTCATACAGGTGGGAAAAGTCCACGATCTATTACTCCTGGGAATTACTTTTTCTTGCTCCTAGGAGGAGGCAAAGATTTCCAAACCCCAAGAGTTCTATAAAACCCCTCCCACTTCACTGGTAAACTGATCTTGTCTTGTCTTTGCCTCCGCTGGAGGATGATGAAGGAATGAAGATGTGCTTATGATTTTTCAGAGAGAGGAGTTCTCAGACTAAGTTGAGGCCTGTTTCCCCCCAGAGTACCTTGCGTTTCAGAGGGGTGTATGGGAAATTTGTTTACAAGCCTTTCACGGGTGCAGTAGGGACTTGCCCTTTGCCCTCCTCCTGATGGACCTTCAGTATACTCCAAATCCATGTTTTCTGTTGATGTTTCAGCACTAGTTTGGCTTTCTAATGGTTTTTCCAGTAGATGAGTGTATTTTGATAAGTAGTATTCTCTTTGTATTTGGCACTCTATAAGTCTTTGTGGCTATCAATGTATATATACTGTATATTCTTATATATAGCCCTGGGACAGAATTCATTTTATATGTTATTTAAACTTTTATTTTTTTTGCACGCTTCGGGTTTTAGTGTGCACTAACAGTTTTTTTTACAGAAGCTTCGACTTCCGGTCTGTACGTATTGGAGTACCACATACTAGCCTCTTTTTTGTGTTTATTGTTTTTTTTTTTGGCACGTCTGCTTTCGGGTCTGTGCACGTCAGGGATAGCACATGTATACCCTCTGGTTTGCACATGTCATTTTTTTTGCACTCGCATTAAGCATTTTCCCATTCATCAGCCTTTGGGATCTGCGCGCGTCAGGCTAGAGCATGTAAGCCTTTGGGTTTGCACACTTTGTTCTCTTTTTACCATCAGGATTTGCATGCACTCGGCTCTGTCAGCTCGGTATCCGGTCATATTATGTGAAGTTTGTTTGTCTCTTGCTTTTTTATTTTGTGTTAGTGTGCCTGGCCTTATGTTTTTTTTTAAAAAAACCTACTTTTGGAGGGGGTACGTTATTTCTTTCCTCAAGGGCTCTTTTTGTGGGGATCTAACTACTCATTTATTTATGCATTTTCTACTTTTGTACGTAGCATCTATAATGGAGCCTTCTTATTCTGTCCCTAAAATTTCCTTAAAAGCTGGGCCCTCTGAACAATTTCCTACCAGTGTTAAGTGTGTTTATCTCCAGGTATCCCCTCCAGCATATTTATGTATGACATGCCTTAATGTTTTAATGCATTCATGTCATTCTAATGCTGCTCTTGCTTCTATGGGTTTTACTGCTCCATCTGTTTGTTCTTTACAGGTAAGTGAAACTGACTTAGCACCAGGTGTAATGGATTTCATCCATTCAAAGGTTTATGAACTATTGGCAGTTATGCCGCCTTCATGTTGATGTTTCTGATGTGACTTCAGAAGGAGAGGTTTCCACTGATGATTAGGGGTCTTTCTCTGATCATGAACCATAACTTTATCTTTTTTTTTAAAGTTGAACATATTCATTCTTTTTTATAATTAGTTTTGCTTACTTTAGAGGTTAAGGATCATAAAGTGTCTGAGGATAAAACTTCTAACCGTGTCCTGATGCTGTCTCTGAGATAGATTCTAAGAAATGGTCTAAACTAGATAATCCCTTTAATCCTTCTGCAGATTTAAGAATTTTTATCCCTTACCTGCTTCAAATATTGAAATTTGGGAGACTGTCCCTAAGGTAGATGGGGCTATTTCTTCTCTGACTAAGTGTACTACTATTCCTCTGGAAGATATTACTTCCTTTAAGGACCCTTTAGATGGGAAATTATAATGCTTTCATAAAAGGGCCTTTTTGCAAAAAAAGTTAGTTATTTAAACCAGCTATTTCAATTGCTGACATTGCTGCTGTTTCTTCCGTTTGATTAAATAGTCTTTCTGAGCAGTTTCCTGAAGATTTTTCTAGTGAGGATTTTTTAACCTTTTAGGGTTGCCTAAATGTGCCAACTCATTTGTTTATGATGCTGTATTTAACATCATTACGATTAATGCTAAGTCTATGTCATTGTCAGTTCTTTTCAGAAGAGCGTTGTGGTTGAAATCTTGGTCTACTGATATGTTTTCTAAATTTAGACTTTTATCTCTTTCTTTTCAAGGAAATATTTTTTTTTGGCTATGATTTTGATTTTATCATTTCTACTGTTACTTGAGGCAAAAGATTTTCTTCCTCAGGACAAGAAGTCCAGTTGTAAGTCTAAGGCTTTTAATCATTTTGTCCCTTTTGTCAGAACAGGGAACAAAAATCTGATTCCTCCTCCCGTAAGCAAAGTCCCTCTGGCCCTGCCTGGAAGCCAAGTTCCAACTGGAAGAGGCATAAACAATCTAAGAAATCTGCTCCTACTTCCAAGTCTGTATGAAGGTACAGCCCCCGTTCCAGAGGTTCAGGTAGGGGACGGGCTGCGCCTTTTTCAGGAAGTTTGGTTCCAGTCTGTTTCAGATCCCTGAGTTCTGAAGTATAGTTTCTCAGGGTTATCAGATCGGTTTCAGAACAAGGCCTCCCAGAGTAAGATTTATTCTGTCCAATGTTCAAAAAATCATTTGAAGGCTCAAGCCTTTTTTCAATCCATTTTGGATCTAGAAACTATGGGAGTGATTGTTCCAGCTCCTTTGTTGGAACAAAGAATGGGATTGTTCCAAAGAAGGGGAGGGAACTTTCAGACCAGTTTGAGATCTGAAGGTTTCTCAGAGTTCTTACTTTCAAAATGGAGACTATTCAGACTATTCTGCCTTTTGTTCAGCAAGGTTAATTTATGTCCACAATAGATTTAAAGGATGCTAACCTCCATGTTCCTATTCACAAGGATCATTATCAGTTTCTTAGGTCTGCGTTTCTGGGCAGGCATTTTTAGTTTGTTGCTCTACCATTTGGTCTGGCTACAGCTCCAAGAATCTTTACAAAGGTTTTGGGTACCCTTCTATCAGTAATCAGTTCTCAGGGTATTGCAGTATTTCCTTACCTAGACAATATCTTTGCATGGAAGTGTTAGTCCTCATGATTGCTGCATTGGATGCTATTTTATTTACTTAGTTTCACATGAGGCCTCTTCATCTTTGTATGCTTCGTCAGTGGTGCAGGGAAAATACTCAGCTGTCTCAGGAGATCTTTCTAGATCGCAGAACGGATCAGTCTCTGTCTTGGTCGCTTAATCATCAGCTTATTATGCAGGGGGCTTCTTTTGATCGTCCTACTTGGACTGTGATCACTACAGATGCAAGTCTTTCAGGGCCTATCGATTAAACAACAAACTTCCCAGGTACTTTATGAGGTCCAGGGATCCTCAAGCAGAGTTTGTTGATCCTTTAGTAGCTTATTGGTCCTTTCAGCTTGCCTATGTGTTTCCTCCTCTGGTGGTTCTTCCCAGATTTATATCCAAGATCAGACAGGAGCAATCAGTCATTTTCATTGCTCCAGTTTGGCCTTGCATTATTTGGTATGCAGACCTGATATAGATGTCCAGTTGCCCTCCTTGGCCTCTTCTCTTTGGCCAGACCTATTGTTTTAAGGAACATTTTTCTATCTAGATCACAAATCTCTAAGCTTGATGGTTTGGAGATTGAACAGTTAGTTCTTAGACATAGAGGTTTTTATGATTCTGTGATTGAGACTCGTAAGCCAGTGACAAGGAAGATTTATTATAAAGTTGGGTAAGGTTGTTTTTTTTTTTTGGTGTATGAATAGTGTTTTTCCTTGGCATTCTTTCAGAATTCCTAGAATTCTGCAGTTTTTATAGGATGGTCTGGATAAGGGTCTATCTGCCAATTCTTTGAAAGGGCAGATTTTGCCTCTTTCAGTTTTGTTGTTAATCTTCTTGACATTCATGGTTTTGTTCTGGCTTTGGTACATATTAAGCCTGTTATTAAGCCAATTTCTCGACCTTGGAATCTTAATTTGGTATTGAAGATTTTGCAGGCTCCTCCATTTGAACATATGCATAAGGTGGATATTAAGCTTTTTGTCTAGGAAGGTTTTGTTTCTTTTGGCTACTAGAAGTGTTTCTGAATTGGATGCGATTTCTTTTGATTCTCTTTATCCAGTGAGGCAGATTTGAGAACCAAGTTTGATTTTTTGCCTAAGAATTGTTCTTAAACAATATAAATCAAGTCATTGTTTCTTCTTTGTGTCCTAATCCTATGAATTCTTCTAAAAGGCTTGTTTACAATTTGTTGTTAGGGCCTTGAAGTATTATGTTGATGCTACTAAGGATTTTAGACCAACTTCTTGTTTGTTTGTTCATTTTTCAGGTTCTAAGAAAGGGCAGAGGGCTACTGCAATCTCTTTGGCTTCTTGGTTGAAACATTTGGTTCATAAAGCTTACTTAGAGGTGGGACATCCTCCACCTAAATGGAGTATTGTTCATTCTACCAGGTCAGTTGCCTTTGCTACTTCTTAGGCTTTTAAGAATGAGGCATCCGTTTACCAGATTTCCAAGACATCTTCTTGGTCTTCTTTGTATACTATTACTAAATTCTACCATTGTGATGTTCTTCTGAGGCAGCCTTTAGTAAGAAAGTCCTTCAGGCAGTGGTCTCAGCTTAATGTTTTTTTGCCTGTGGGACATTTTTAAGTGCATATTTAAAAAAAAAAAAAATGTAAACTTCTAAATTTGAGTTCCATTTGTTGTGTTTTTTGTCAAAAGAGAGATGCTTTTTATCCTGCCCTTATTTTTTATTACTCAAGGATACCACGGCTTGGGTATTTGATTCCAGCAGTAATGGATCATTGATTCTCACCAACTGTATGAAACAAAACATAATTTATGCTTACCCGATAAATTCATTTCTTTCATGATGGTGAGAGTGCACGAGGCCCCGCCCTGTTTAGGCTGAGTTGTCAGTGAGGTGGGAGAGGTTTTATAGAGTGCTTGGGAATCTTTGCCTCCTCCTAGTGGCAGGGAAGAGTAATTCCCAGGAGTAATGGATCATGGACTCTCACCACCATGAAAGAAATGTATTCAAGTACAAGTAAGCATAAATTATGTTTTTCATAAAGGGTATATATTAGGGTAATATCTTTTTAATGTATTTTTCAACTATTTTGATTTTGTCACTTTTTTAGTTTGCAAAATAAAATAACAGTGCCCTGCAGGGGATATGTTTATAGAATATGCCAAACCTTGTTGGAGAAATTTCAGGTACTCCCATTGATTGCCCCTGTTCAACCCACAAGCGAAGGTGGGGAAAATAACTTTACAATAAGGAAATTTGAATTTACATATAAGTAACAAGTTCACCGCTTGTAATTATATTATGATTACTACGGTGTGCGCTAACACTACTATTTGTACTGTATTTTTTATTTCAGTATCTTTTTTTTTTTTTTATATCAGGGACAATTTTTCTCTGAGCCCTATCGTAATGCATCTATCTCCTTCAAATGCTTAAATGTAGGGAACACCACTTTGTGAAACACACTATTCTCAATATAAAATCTGCCTTTAGAGAATTCCTACATTGGGCTTCATTGTACTGGCCAGAATCGTGTGTGCCCATAGACCTTTAGATTATCAGACCCTAAAAGTTTAAGCAGATAATACAAGCATTTCTGGAAATGTTCAATCTCAGGCCAATTCTTTATGATGCCCTCTCCTGAGAGATGCGGTATGTGTAAATGTTAGTGTACATATAGAACTGTGTGTCTGTAAATGTTAGTGTACATATAGAGCTGGGTGTATGCAAATATTAATGTACATGTAGAGCTGGCTGTATAAATGTTAGTTTACATATAGAGCTGTGTGTGTGTAAATGTTACTGTACATATAGAGCAGGGTGTGTGTAAATGTTACTGTACATATAGATCTGGGTGTGTGTTAATGTTACTGTATATATAGAGCTGGGTGTGTGTAAATGTTAGTGTACATATAGAGCTGGGAGTGTAAATGTAAGTGTATATATAGAGCTGTGTGTGTGTAAATGTTAGTGTATATATAGAGCTGTGTGTGTGTAAATGTTAGTGTATATATAGAGCTGTGTGTGTGTAAATGTTAGTGTATATATAGAGCTGTGTGTGTGTAAATGTTAGTGTATATATAGAGCTGTGTGTGTGTAAATGTTAGTGTATATATAGAGCTGTGTGTGTGTAAATGTTAGTGTATATATAGAGCTGTGTGTGTGTAAATGTTAGTGTATATATAGAGCTGTGTGTGTGTAAATGTTAGTGTATATATAGAGCTGGGTGTGTGTAAATGTTAGTGTATATATAGAGCTGTGTGTGTGTAAATGTTAGTGTATATATAGAGCTGTGTGTGTGTAAATGTTAGTGTATATATAGAGCTGTGTGTGTGTAAATGTTAGTGTATATATAGAGCTGGGTGTGTGTAAATGTTAGTGTATATATAGAGCTGGGTGTGTGTAAATGTTAGTGTATATATAGAGCTGTGTGTGTGTAAATGTTAGTGTACATATAGAGCAGGGAGTGCAAATGCTAGTATACATATAGAGCTGGGAGTGCAAATGCTAGTGTACATATAGAGCAGGGAGTGCAAATGCTAGTATACATATAGAGCTGGGAGTGCAAATGCTAGTGTACATATAGAGCAGGGAGTGCAAATGCTAGTATACATATAGAGCTGGGAGTGCAAATGCTAGTGTACATATAGAGCTGGGAGTGCAAATGTTAGTGTACATATAGAGCTGGGAGTGCAAATGTTAGTGTACATATAGAGCTGGGAGTGTAAATGTTAGTGTACATATAGAGCAGGGAGTGCAAATGCTAGTGTACATATAGAGCAGGGAGTGCAAATGTTAGTGTACATATAGAGCTGGGAGTGCAAATGTTAGTGTACATATAGAGCTGGGAGTGTAAATGTTAGTGTACATATAGAGCTGGGAGTGCAAATGTTAGTGTACATATAGAGCTGGGAGTGTAAATGTTAGTGTACATATAGAGCTGGGAGTGCAAATGTTAGTGTACATATAGAGCTGGGAGTGTAAATGTAAGTGTATATATAGAGGTGTGTGTGTGTAAATGTTGGTGTATATATAGAGGTGTGTGTGTGTAAATATTAGTGTACATAGAGAGCTGGGTGTGTAAATGTTAGTGTACATATAGAGCTGGATGTGTGTAAATGTTAGCGTACATATAGAGCTGGATGTGTGTAAATGTTAGCGTACATATAGAGCTGGATGTGTGTAAATGTTAGTGTATATATAGAGGTGTGTGTGTGTAAATGTTAGTGTACATATAGAGCTGGGTGTGTGTAAATGTTAGTGTACATATAGAGCTGGGAGTGCAAATGTTAGTGTACATATAGAGCTGGGAGTGTAAATGTTAGTGTATATATAGAGGTGTGTGTGTGTAAATGTTAGTGTATATATAGAGGTGTGTGTGTGTAAATGTTAGTGTATATATAGAGGTGTGTGTGTGTAAATGTTAGTGTATATATAGAGGTGTGTGTGTGTAAATGTTAGTGTATATATAGAGGTGTGTGTGTGTAAATGTTAGTGTATATATAGAGGTGTGTGTGTGTGTAAATGTTAGTGTATATATAGAGGTGTGTGTGTGTGTAAATATTAGTGTACATAGAGAGCTGGGTGTGTAAATGTTAGTGTACATATAGAGCTGGATGTGTGTAAATGTTAGCGTACATATAGAGCTGGATGTGTGTAAATGTTAGCGTACATATAGAGCTGGGTGTGTGTAAATGTTAGTGTACATATAGAGCTGTGTGTCTGTAAATGTTAGTGTACATATAGAGCTGGGTGTGTGTAAATGTTAGTGTACATATAGAGCTGTGTGTCTGTAAATGTTAGTGTACATATAGAGCTGGGTGTATGCAAATATTAATGTACATGTAGAGCTGGCTGTATAAATGTTCGATTACATATAGAGCTGTGTGTGTGTAAATGTTAGTGTACATATAGAGTTGAGTTGTGTAAATGTTACTGTACATATAGAGTTGGGTGTGTGTAAATGTTACTGTACATATAGAGTTGAGTGTGTGTAAATGTTACTGTACTTATAGAGTTGGGTGTGTGTAAATGTTACTGTACATATAGAGCTGTGTGTGTGTTAATGTTAGTGTATATATAGAGCTGGGTGTGTGTTAATGTTAGTGTATATATAGAGCTGGGTGTGTAAATGCTAGTGTATATATAGAGCTGGGTGTGTAAATGCTAGTATACATATAGAGCTGGGTGTGTGTTAATGTTAGTGTATATATAGAGCTGGGTATGTAAATGCTAGTATACATATAGAGCTGGGTGTGTAATGTTAGTGTATATATAGAGCTGGGTGTGTTAATGCTAGTATACATATAGAGCTGGGTGTGTAATGTTAGTGTATATATAGAGCTGGGTGTGTAAATGCTAGTATACATATAGAGCTGGGTGTGTAATGTTAGTGTATATATAGAGCTGGGTGTGTAAATGCTAGTATACATATAGAGCTGGGTGTGTAATGCTAGTATACATATAGAGCTGGGTGTGTAATGCTAGTATACATATAGAGCTGGGTGTGTAATGTTAGTGTACATATAGAGCTGGGTGTGTAATGTTAGTGTATATATAGAGCTGGGTGTGTTAATGCTAGTATACATATAGAGCTGGGTGTGTAATGTTAGTGTACATATAGAGCTGGGTGTGTAAATGTTAGTGTACATATAGAGCTGGGTGTGTTAATGCTAGTATACATATAGAGCTGGGTGTGTAATGTTAGTGTATATATAGAGATGGGTGTGTAATGTTAGTGTATATATAGAGCTGGGTGTGTTAATGCTAGTATACATATAGAGCTGGGTGTGTAAATGTTAGTGTACATATAGAGCTGGGTGTGTTAATGCTAGTATACATATAGAGCTGGGTGTGTAATGTTAGTGTATATATAGAGCTGGGTGTGTTAATGCTAGTATACATATAGAGCTGGGTGTGTTAATGCTAGTATACATATAGAGCTGGGTGTGTAATGTTAGTGTATATATAGAGCTGGGTGTGTTAATGCTAGTATACATATAGAGCTGGGTGTGTTAATGCTAGTATACATATAGAGCTGGGTGTGTAATGTTAGTGTATATATAGAGCTGGGTGTGTTAATGCTAGTATACATATAGAGCTGGGTGTGTAATGTTAGTGTATATATAGAGCTGGGTGTGTTAATGCTAGTATACATATAGAGCTGGGTGTGTAAATGTTAGTGTACATATAGAGCTGGGTGTGTTAATGCTAGTATACATATAGAGCTGGGTGTGTAATGTTAGTGTATATATAGAGCTGGGTGTGTTAATGCTAGTATACATATAGAGCTGGGTGTGTAATGTTAGTGTACATATAGAGCTGGGTGTGTAATGTTAGTGTATATATAGAGCTGGGTGTGTTAATGCTAGTATACATATAGAGCTGGGTGTGTTAATGCTAGTATACATATAGAGCTGGGTGTGTAAATGTTAGTGTATATATAGAGCTGGGTGTGTTAATGCTAGTATACATATAGAGCTGGGTGTGTAAATGTTAGTGTATATATAGAGCTGGGTGTGTTAATGCTAGTATACATATAGAGCTGGGTGTGTAAATGTTAGTGTGTATATATAGAGCTGGGTGTGTTAATGCTAGTATACATATAGAGCTGGGTGTGTAATGTTAGTGTACATATAGAGCTGGGTGTGTAATGTTAGTGTACATATAGAGCTTGGTGTGTAATGTTAGTGTATATATAGAGCTGGGTGTGTAAATGTTAGTGTATATATAGAGCTGGGTATGTAAATGCTAGTATACATATAGAGCTGGGTGTGTAATGTTAGTGTATATATAGAGCTGGGTGTGTTAATGCTAGTATACATATAGAGCTGGG
Organism: Bombina bombina; assembly: GCF_027579735.1. Lineage (NCBI taxonomy): Eukaryota > Metazoa > Chordata > Amphibia > Anura > Bombinatoridae > Bombina > Bombina bombina. The sequence continues at coordinate 1,220,265,598 of NC_069499.1, forward strand.
TGTGTAAATGTTAGTGTACATATAGAGCTGGGTGTGTAATGTTAGTGTATATATAGAGCTGGGTGTGTTAATGCTAGTATACATATAGAGCTGGGTGTGTAAATGTTAGTGTATATATAGAGCTGGGTGTGTTAATGCTAGTATACATATAGAGCTGGGTGTGTAATGTTAGTGTATATATATAGAGCTGGGTGTGTTAATGCTAGTATACATATAGAGCTGGGTGTGTAAATGTTAGTGTATATATAGAGCTGGGTGTGTTAATGCTAGTATACATATAGAGCTGGGTGTGTAATGCTAGTGTATATATAGAGCTGGGTGTGTTAATGCTAGTATACATATAGAGCTGGGTGTGTTAATGCTAGTGTACATATAGAGCTGGGTGTGTTAATGCTAGTATACATATAGAGCTGGGTGTGTAATGTTAGTGTATATATAGAGCTGGGTGTGTTAATGCTAGTATACATATAGAGCTGGGTGTGTTAATGCTAGTATACATATAGAGCTGGGTGTGTAATGTTAGTGTACATATAGAGCTGGGTGTGTTAATGCTAGTATACATATAGAGCTGGGTGTGTAATGTTAGTGTACATATAGAGCTGGGTGTGTAATGTTAGTGTATATATAGAGCTGGGTGTGTAAATGTTAGTGTATATATAGAGCTGGGTATGTAAATGCTAGTATACATATAGAGCTGGGTGTGTAATGTTAGTGTATATATAGAGCTGGGTGTGTTAATGCTAGTATACATATAGAGCTGGGTGTGTAATGTTAGTGTACATATAGAGCTGGGTGTGTTAATGCTAGTATACATATAGAGCTGGGTGTGTTAATGCTAGTATACATATAGAGCTGGGTGTGTAATGTTAGTGTATATATAGAGCTGGGTGTGTTAATGCTAGTATACATATAGAGCTGGGTGTGTAAATATGAGTGTACAACATAGGCACGTGTGTTGCCTCTTATTGTATTCTACTTTAAGATCCTTTCAGTCTTTATTTCTTACATTTTGGGTTCTGTTTGATCTGTCTCTTATAGAAACTCTTTGAATCGATCTCTGCTATTTTCACTCTACTTCCTTTTACCCTTGTTAGTCCTTTGGCCCCTATTGCTTTCTACCTTCTCCATGGCTATCTCTAGTATCAGCAAATGAGAAAGGAGATGGACGCCAATCCCCATTATTTCAATGCTGTAGGCAGCCTCATCGCTCCCAGCCAGTCCCCTGGTTTCCATGACAACTTTTAATGTGCTGCTTTGCTCTGTGATACAGATCATGTGAGTTGGTGTGTAGCTGTAGTGTATATTTATATAAGACAGTGTGGCCATCCATCTGGCTGCCAGGAAACTCTTAATTTACCAGTATTGAGCAGAGTTGACAAAGTGCCACCACCCAAGCAGCCTTGTCTTGTGCTCAATATGAAGGCAGCATAGCAGAATCGTTAGGCCTGTTATCATCCTCCTTTTTCCCTCTCTTTGACTTATCAGAAGAAAGTGGGCAGGTAGATTGCTATTTGGATAAATCTGCCTGCGTTAATCAGAAGATGGGGTGGGTGCTTTCTGGGATATGTAAATCTATGTGTGTTGTGTTTTATTTTCCCTTGTTACTTTGCCTATGTGCCTTTCTCGTGTCTCATACCTTTAAAAAGTCTGTGTTCCCTTCTCCTTTCATTTGTTTTCTTCACCATGTTATTATGGTTTGAGTCCAGGGGTACTGAACCCAAATTTTTTTCTATTGTGATTCAGATAAAGCATTGAATTTTAAGCATCTTTCTAATTTACTCCTATTATCAAATTTTCTTCATTCTCTTGGTATCTTTATTTGAAATGCAAGAATGTAAGTTTAGATGCCGGCCCATTTTTGGTGAACAACCTGGGTTGTCCTTGCTGATTGGTGGATACATTCATCCACCAATAAAAAAGTGCTGTCCAGAGTACTGAACCTAAAAATAGCTTAGATGCCTTCTTTTTCAAATAAAGATATCAAGAGAACGAAGAAAAATTGATAATTGGAATAAATTAGAAAGTTGCTTAAAATTGCATGTTCTATCTGAATCACAAAAGAAAAAATTTGGGTTCAGTGTCCCTTTAACTTAGAGCAAAAGTTGAAGTGAAAACATAAAGAAAAAATTGTATCTAAACAAGAAAATAACAATTTGATCATTCAGTAACATTACAGATGCATAAACTGAAACTGAGTGCACATACAACATGCAATTCACAGCGTTTAACATCTGAAGCTTGTTATTATGTTAAAGAAACATGGTCATTCCAGATAGAACCCTTGTATATTATACTAGAATTATAGATATATGGGTGATATCCTGTGGTGCAAGGTATTATGCCTACAAACACTGCATTTAGCATGTGTTACAATGCAGTTCTTGCTACTACCTTGAAATATAATTTTAGTTGGAATCCTGCCCGCAACCCCAGCCGTTGGCCACGATAAGGATTCCCACATTGTTACCTCCCCACATGAAGGAGCTATAGCTTTATGGGCTAAGAAGACCCTAATCTTTGCTTAAAGGGTCAATCTAGTCAAAATTAAACTTTCATGATTCAGATAGGGCATGCAATTTTAAACAACTTTCCAATTTAGTTCTATTATCTAATTTGCTCAATTCTTTAGATATCCTTTGTTGAAGAAATAGCAATGCACATATGTGAGCCAATCACACAAGGCCTCTAGGTGCAGCAACCAATCAGCAGCTACTGAGCATATCTAGATATGCTTTTCAGCAAGTGATATCAAGAGAATGAAGCAAATTAGATAATAGAAGTAAATTAGAAAGTTGTTTAAAATGGCATGCTCTTTCTAAATCCCGAAAGAAAAAAATTGGCTTTCATGTCCCTTTAAGGTATAAAATATTTCCTTAGAGGTCGCCCACTAACCTCTGCAGAAAACATTCTAAGGTATATAAGGGCATTTAAGAGAGATGAAGCTGTGAGGGAGGTAGATAAGTAAATAGCAACATAACTTTGTCTGTTATATGCTGCTAATAAAGGTGTAGTATTGGCATTCACATAATCTTTTCAAGGTAATATTGGAGATGAGAGCATAATCCAGTGTCACAGTGTGCAAACGCTAATTGTAACATCTATACTAAACATACAATATTTTAGTATTCAAAAATGTAGAGAGTAACAGGTTAAATCATAATAGGTTTACCAAACAGAGCAGGACCTAGCCTGGCTTTTCTAAATTATTGCTAAAACCACTTCCAGGGTTCCAGGTGGTTCCAGTTTGTCAACTGTCTCTTAGAGTCCCTTTTGTTAAAATAGAGAGATATGTCCCTCATCTGGGAGAAAGGAGTTATCATTCCGTTTGATTGTTTATTTGCCATCAGATTGTGACTCAAACGGGTGTTTGTGGTGGTCTGGGAGTCCCCTCCAAACTCGCAGCAAGGCTCTCTATTCCGTGTTGCCTTGTCTGTAGGCTCAATCCCACGAGTTAGATCGGTAGGTTTTGCGGATGGACACACAGCTGCAAACTGACCTGTTGTGCCAGGAGATCGATGTTTAGATCTTAAGAGCTGAAGTAGTATTGGCAGTCTTTTGTTTTGACTTAATCAGAGGTTAGCCGGTAGTCTGCGCCATGTGAAGCGGCGTTAGTGCAGGGAGTAATGTTAAATCTTTGTGTGAGATACTCTGCTGCCGGAGAGGTGCCATGGGAGCGCTCATTGCCGCAGCCCCATCTCCCAAAGAAGCTGTATCAAGGGCTCCTTCCGTGGTCACTATATTACAAGTTGTCAGCTGTTAACATCGTCCCAGGGGGCTCTCTGAAGTAGGTCCATTAGCGGGTTTCCAGCCCAATCAGGAAGCAATCTATATGAGTTAGCGGGCCATATTCTCTCTGTCACCATGTTGTTTATTTGTTTTTTTCACGACTTTTCTATTTTACTTGTTGTTTTTTGTTCAACAGCTTAGTGAGAGTATAGAGGGTTGCTGTGCAACCAATCTTGGCAAGATACCTCGGTGCTCTGAGTGGGGTAGCGCTACCTGTAACGAGCCACCGCTCCAGGCCTTATTTGCCCAATCTTGTGTTCCGGCATCAAAAATACACTAAATGGTTTAAATATTATTATTCTGTTCAGTATCTCAATGATACTGGCTGTTGGGTTGATATATTCACTGTAAAGGGTATCCTGTATTGGCGGATTTGGTATCTTCAGCCGGAGCTCTAGAGATATGCGACCACTCCAAATTGCTGCATGGACACGCCCCCTGTATGTTCATATTTCTACTGTGTACAAGTTCATCCGATTTGAGTAATATTTTTATCTTTCTATTAAACCATAAAGAGAAGTGCAATGCAGAATATTAGTGGAGTTTGTGGTCCAACGCCATTTAAAAACAGGTATTCTAATAGACTGGAATTACAGTGAGAGCAAGAGCACTAGATGGCAGCACTATTTACTACAATGTTGTGCTCCAGATGTCTACCTAGGTATCTCTTTAACAAAGAATATCACGGGAACAAAGAAAATTTGATAATAGAAAAAATTGGAAACGTTTTTTAAAATTGTATGTTCTGTTTGAACTACAAAAGAAAATGTTTGGGTTTCAGATCCCTTTTGCAGTAGATGCAATTCTTAAAAATTCGTATTTTCTAGTACAGCTGAAGTCATCGTTTGTCCTGGCTTAATTTTCCATGATGTACAACAGTCTATCATCCAGATCTTCTGGAACTCTATTAACTATTTTAATCTTTATGCTCAAGAGAAATGTTAGGTCGGAAATAGTACAGGTAGCAGTTGAAGTTGTGTAAAAAAATTATAGTCATACTAACTTAGATGTCAGGAAGAATATTGTACATCAAGGAAAAAAACACTTTATGCATAGACAAACAATGAAAATCCATTCATTGCAAGTTATTTGTGTTTTTCACAAGGCAAGATAACCATATGGTTCTGAAAAACTATGTCCCATAAGGAATAAGGGAATGGATGGGATAATTTTCCGAATTATCTCTCAAATGAGTATAAAACATGACCTAAAAAATATCCATTTCAGCTGGATCAAGAATAACAGAGTTAAGCCAACAAACCAGGGTGAAAGTCTTGTGGTGTCTGCAAGAAATCCTTTTAGATATGGCGGCATGTCAGTTAGTTACATTTTACTTCCTAATACATCATATGATAGCTATCAGCCAATCACAAAACGCATATATATATATATATATATATATATATATATATATATATATATATATATATATATATATATTGTATTTATTGTACATATTTCACATTACAATGTTCTGCTGATAGAGGAATATGTTCTTTGTATTTATAAATAGATATTCCTATATATGTATATCTCTATTTCTCTCTCTCTCTCTCTCTCTCTCTCTCTCTCTCTCTCTCTCTCTCTCTCTCTCTATATATATATATATATATATATATATATATATATATATATATATATTGTACCAAAATACCATCATATATATGTAGAAATATGTATTTATGAATAAATAGAACATTTTCTGCTATATGAAGAACATTGGAATGTGAAATATTCATATTTCATGTTGGGTTTGTGCATGAGTAGGGTGTCGTCGTCCCCCACACACACTTTTTTTTGCTACATTCTATGGGGGAATATGTTGATGCAATCTCAATTTTCTAAGTTCGTCTTTTTGGACTTATCGGGTCACAAGTGAAAAATTTTAACTTTCAACTTGTAATACAAGCACTACCCGACGCATGAAAAAAGCTTACTTCTAGCGGAGTTAGCGAACTGGAGCGTTAAATATCGCTTCACTTGTAATCTGGCCCAGAATGTGGACGTGGATTGCTTGGTACACAGATAAAATTTCAACAGAATACAAAATTGAATAGAATAATGTAATTGACCACTTTTCTGTTTTCATTGCATTTCTATTGTAGCATTTTCAGAAATTCAAGGACAAGTAAAGTGTGACAATACTGTGGATGTAGTAAAATGTTCTAAAGTCTTCAGTGGTGAGAAAGGGACTGTTAATGACTCCAATGGGTACAGTTATAAACTACAACCAATCTTCAAAGATTATACAAACTCAAAAGCAATAAGTGACACAAGGTTTAAATTCTGCAACACCACACTCAACCTTAGGGACCTCATCCACTAATTTATGTAGGGCAGCAATTTGAGAGTCAGCTGATACCTTTATAAAGCATTTGCTGGGTGTCAGAACTGATTTTTTGCATTCAAATTGAATCTTTCATCAGCCTGGCACCACTTATTTGATGAATTGGCTATCATTGGGTACCAGGAAATGAATAAATTTGTTTTATTACCAATATTCTTTGACTTGGCAGTTGAAGATATTTACAGAAAACTGGAGAAGTAAACATGGGGGAGATTTTCAAAATAAAACATAATTGATTACTTTGTCATCATTTTTCTTAACAAGTTTAATACATATTACATATTAGGCAGTATGGAAACTATGGATATATACCCTGTTTTTCTAATTGGTATGTGCTTTCAAATCCTTGTTATACTGTGATGCTGTATCCTAAGAATGCATATATCTAATCATCATCCCAAGGGGCTATAATCTTCTTAAATGCCCCTTGCTTTGTCCTCTATATCCTTTTTTTGTACCTGTCCTCAGTTTCAGTACTCAGTTCTCTCTCTATTCCAAGACCCCCTCACATATACGTTCTGAATAATTGAATATCCCCTGCCAGCCCATGTGCCCCTGGACTTTTCTCTCTTGCTTACTTTTGCCTCAATTCTCCGGTTCATTTTCCCAGCTCCCTAGATATCTCCCCTTCTTTCCAGTAATCTCTTGTTCTTATGCCCAGATTTTATTTTCTGTCAGAACATTTTGAAGGTTTTATGTTTCCCTCGACCCTTTCTATTGTGCTAACTTAGGACTAACTTGGCAGAGACCGGAAAGCATGAGCCAGACATGATCATTAGGAATATTTTTTATGTGAAAGGTGAAAGGAATTTTTGCTGCCAGCATAGTCTTGGGTTGGCAGTAAACTTGCACACCATCACACTACAGGGCTTCCCCATTAAAGTCTACTCCAGATTTTTTATTGTTTAAAAAGATAGATAATCCCTTTATTACCCATTCCCCAGTTTTGCATAACCAACACTGTTATATTAATTAACTTTTTACCTCTGTGATTACCTTGTATCTAAGCCTCTTCAGACTGCCCTCTTATTTCAGTTCTTTTGACTGACTTGCATTTTATCAGTGCCCTCTTATAAGTAATTCCACCGGCATGAGCACAAAGTTATCTATATGGTACACATGAACTAACACCATCTAGCTATGAAACACTGTCAAATACATTCAGATAAGAGGGGGCCTTCATGGGCTTAGAAATTAGCATGTGAGCCTGCCTAGGTTTAGGTTTCAACTAAGAATACCAAGAGAACAAAGCAAATTTGATGATAAAAATGAATTTGAAAGTTGTTGTTACATGCCCTATTTGAATTAATCATGAAAGTTTAATTTTGACTTGACTGTCCCTTTAATTTTACCCATATCTGCTGTTTCTTCACTCTCCTGTTTGTCCTTTTCTTTCTCACTCGTTTCCCTTTCATTTTCCATTACATTCCTTAGTTCCGTTTATTTTCTCATACTCTATCTGCCCTGTAGCTTTTAAATCTCTCCCATTTCCTTCTTAATATGAGAGTCCACAGCTCAATTCCTTACTTGTGAGAATACAGAACCTGGCCACCAGGAGGAGGCAAAGACACCCCAGCCAAAGACTTAAAGGGACACTGAACCCAAATTTTTTCTTTCATGATTCAGATAGAGCATGACATTTTTAAGCAACTTTCTAATTTACTCCTATTATCACATTTTCTTCATTCTCTTGGTATCTTTATTTGAAATGCAAGAATGTAAGTTTAGATGCCGGCCCATTTTTGGTGAACAACCTGGGTTGTTCTTGCTGATTGGTGGATAAATTCATCCACCAATAAAAAAGTGCTGTCCAGAGTTCTGAACTAATAAAAAAAGCTTAGATGCCTTCTTTTTCAAATAAAGATATCAAGAGAACGAAGAAAAATTGATAATAGGAGTAAATTAGAAAGTTTCTTAAAATTGCATGCTCTATCTGAACCACGAAAGAAGAAATTTGGTTTCAGTGTCCCTTTAAATACCTCCCCAACTTCCCTCATATCCCAGTCATTCTTTGCCTTTCGTCACACGAGGTTGGCAGAGAAGTGTCAGAAGATTCAGGGTAGTTCCTTATGAAGGGTATCTACCCTTCGAAATGGGACTGGAGTTTTAAGTAGTCTTATCAGCCTCTCAGTGAGAGCATTGACAAAAGTTAGAGTCTGGAGATGCAGGGAGAGTCTTTCTGCGAACCCATCCAGACTCGTATTAACAGCTCCTAAGCAATCAGTGTTAACGAGTTTCACTGCTCCATGTCAGGAGCGGTGGTACAGGATTGTCAAACTTGAGAGGCTGTGTTTCTGTTCCACAGCATAGATTCCGGTAAGATTGTTTCGTTATCACACATAACGCAAACGACCGGGTCACAGTGTGGCTCCTTTATCTGTATTGAAACAAGGGTTAATATCTCCTGAGGGGGGATTACGGGATTAATCTCATACATTTTTATTTGATTATACTGCATTATGTGCGAAATGTTTTCTGAGGCTCATAGGCTGAGGTTGGAACATACAAGTTATTTTAGAGGTGCAGCTTTACAAGTTTGGCGCGCTTTTCCTTAGCGGAGGTGGTCCTAGGTTGCGCTCCATGTGACCGGGTGTGGTCGTAGTTTCACTTCCTACTTTCTGACCGCGCTGGTTATCAGAGAGAAGCGGTTTTCTCTGTGTGCCTGGGTCATAGGAGGTGGTGAGTGTCCCAGCCATTGGGGGTATAAAGGTGCCATTTTTTTATATTTAATATAATGTTCATTATTGTTATATTGGGTCATAGCCCATAGCTATGGATGACTCTGACATTTTAGAGGGTACTCCCTCTATATCTAAGACTAATGCCTGTTTATATTGTGAGGAGGCCGAGGTATACCCGCCCTCTCAATTATGTAACATGTTTAATACCACTGAGCCTGCCACCTCTGAGGGGTTCCCGTCTTTGAGGTGCGCACACCCTGCTTTCATCTCCTAACACACATTCAGTTTCCCATAGCATGCCTGACCCTCCATCTGGAGGAGGCCTTTTACCTCCAGACTTCACTGCACAGCTACAGACGGCGGTGTCTGCAGCCATTAGTGCTTTACCTCGCCCTGCTAAGAGCAAGCGAAAGGTAAAATACTGCTATCCTTCCCAGGGGTCATCATCCAGTTTATTGGCTATAGCTGAAAGACAGTTATTTGATGATGAAGTTCTTTCTGATACTTCAGAGTGTGAACTTTCTGGGTGTGAATCGGCTGCCTCTAAGCCTCCGATTGCGAAGAAACCAGATTTTAGATTTAGGATGAAGCACTTGCGCTTTCTTTTAAAGGAAGTTCTGGCTACCTTAGAGGTTCCAAAGGCCAAAATGCCTGAAGAACCTTTAATTCCTAAACTGGATAGAGTTTACAAAGACAGGGTTGTTCCTCAGACTTTCCCTGTTCCTGTAAAGAACGAATGGGAATGCTTCACCCCTTCGTCTGCCTTTAAAGGTACACTGAACCCAAATGTTTTCTTTCATGGTTCAAATAGAGCATGCAATTTTAAGCTTTCTAATTTACTCCTGTTATCAATTTTTCTTCGTTCTCTTGCTATCTTTATTTGAAAAAGAAGGCATCTAAGCTATTTTTGTTTGGTTTATACCCTGGACAGCACTGGTTTATTGGTGGGTGAATTTATCCACCAATCAGCAAGAACAAACCAGGTTGTTCACCAAAAATGGGCCGGCATCTAAACTTACATTCTTGCATTTCAAATAAAGATACCAAGAGAATGAAGAAAATTTGACAATAGGAGTAAATTAGAAAGTTGCTTAAAATTGCTTGCTCTATCTGAATCCCAAAAGAAAAAATTTGGGTTCAGTGTCCCTTTAAGAAACGCTTCCCGGTTCCAGACTCTCAATTGGAGTTGTGGGGTTCCATCCCTAAGGTGGATGGCGCTGTCTCCACGCTTGCAAAAAGCACTACTATCCCACTGGAGGGTAGTTTGTCGTTCAAAGAGCCCATGGATAAAAAGATGGAAAGTCTGTTAAGAAAGATGTTTCAATATTCGGGATATTTATTTCAACCAGCGGCGGCAGTTGCTGCGGTTGCGGGAGCGGCTACCTACTGGTGTGACTCCTTATCGGAATTGATCGAGGTGGAAGGTCCCCTCAATATTATTCTTAATAGAATTAAGGCTTTATGGGTCACCAATTCTTTTATTTGTGATGCGAATATGCAAATTATTCGTTTAAATGCTAAAACTGCTGGGGTTTCTTTTCAGACCCGCAGGGCTCTGCGGATGAAGTCCTGGTCTTGACTTCCAAGTCCAGACTCATTTCCCTTCCATTCAAGGGTATGATTTTGTTTGGTCCAGGCCTGGACTCGATTATTTTCATGGTTGCAGAGGGCAAGGGTGCTTTCCTACCGCAAGATAAAAAGAAGAGATCTAAGGAACAACCTAATAATTTTCGTTCTGAAATATACCAGCGCCAGCAATCTTCCACTATAGAAGCCTGCTCAGTCCTGGAATAAGTCCAAGCAGAATAGAAACCCAGCTGAGACTAAATCAGCATGAAGGGGTTGCCCCCGATCCGTCTATGGATCAGGTAAGGGGGCAGACTTTCGTTCTTCTCAGAAGCTTGGTTCAGGGATGTGCAGGATCCTTGGGTCCTGGAGGTCATTGCTTAGGGTTACAGAATTGGGTTCAAGTCTTTTCCACCCAAGGGCAGATTCCTTCTCTCAAATCTGTCATCAAAACCAGAGAAGAGGGATGCCTTCCTGGGGTGCGTTTGGGATTTGTCCTCCTTAGGAGTCATTGTCCTGGTCCCCATAGAGGAACAAGGCTTGGGATACTACTCAAACCTTTTCATGGTCCCAAGAAAGGAGGGAACTTTCCGCCCGATTCCTGACCTAAAGTGCTGAAACCAGTTTCTGAATGTTCCCATTGTTCAAGATGGAGACTATAAGGTCTATCCTTCCCTTAGTCCAGAAGGGACAGTTCATGACCACTATAGATCTGAAGGATGCTTACCTTCATGTACCAATCCACAGGGAATGCTTTCAGTTCCTAAGGTTTGCCTTCCTAGACCAGCACTTACAGTTTATTGCTCTTCCATTTGGCCTAGCTACTGCCCCAAGAATTTTCACAAAGGTTCTGGGTGCTCTCTTGGTCGTGGCCAGAACCCATGGCATTGCAGTAACACCTTATTTGGACAATATTCTGGTACAAGCACCATCCTTTTGTCTAACGGAAGAACATTCAGAATCTCTTCTCTCTCTTCCTCGATCCCATGGATGGAAGATAAACATAGAAAATAGTTAACTTATTCCAAGCACCAGGGTAGAATTCCTGGGCTCTATAATAGACTCTCTAGTAATGAGGATATTTCTTTCAGACCAGAGATGCTGGAAGCTGGCTTTGGCATGTCTTGCCCTCCGGACCTCCTCAAGGCCCTCTGTGGCGCACTGAATGGAGGTGATTGGTCTCATGGTGTCCAGCATGGACATAATTCCCTTTGCCAGGTTACGTCTCAGACCGTTACAACTGTGCATGCTGAGACAGTGGAACGGCAATCATTCCGATCTGTCTCAACAGATCTCTCTGGACAACCGGTCGAGAGAATCGCTCTCTTGGTGGCTCTGTCCAGATCACATCTTTTTAAGACCATCCTGGGAGATTGTGACTACAGATGCGAGTCTCTCAGGATGGGGAGATGTTTGGGGAGCCAAGAAGGCTCAGGGCCTTTGGTCTCGGGAGGAGAGCTCTCTTCCGATAAACATTCTGGAACTTTCGAGCAATCTTTAATGTTCTGAAGGCTTGGCCCTGTCTGGGTTCGTCTCAGTTTATCAGATTCCAATCAGACAATATCACCTTGGTGGCTTACATCAACTACCAGGGAGGAATGAGAAGCTCCCTAGCAATGAGAGAGGTATCTTGGATTCTGGAGTGGGCGGAGACCCACAACTGTTTGCTGTCAGTGATCCACATTCCAGGTGTGGACAACTGGAAGCGGATTTTCTCAGCAGACAATCCTTTCATCCTGGGGAATGGTCTCTCCATCCCGAGGTGTTTGCAGAGATATTCAACAGGTTGGGGATCTCATGGCGTCCTGTCTCATTACCAAGCTACCCAGGTATGGGTCGAGATCCAGGGATCCTCGGTTGGAGCTAATAGATGCATTAGTGGTGCCTTGGAGATTCAGTCTCATATACCATTTTCCGCCATTACTTCTCCTTCCTCGAGTAGTGACCGCATCAAGCAGGAGTGGGCATCAGTGATACTGATTGTTCCATCGTGGCCCGCGAAGGATGTGGTTTGCGGATCTAGTGGGGATGTCGTCATCTCCTCCATGGAAGTTACCTTGTCACAGGGATCTGCTGGAACAAGGTCCTTTTGTTCATCAAACTCTAGATTTTCTGAGGCTGACTGCGTGGAGATTGAATGCTTAGTCCTAGCCAAGAGAGGTTACTCTGAGAGAGTTATTGATACTTTCATTCAAGCTCGTAAGTCGGTTACTCATCGCATCTATCATAAGATGTGGCGGACCTACTTATTCTGGTGTGAAGAGCGTGGTTTCCCATGGCATAAGGTCAGGGTTTCCAGGATTCTTTCCTTTCTCCAGGATGGTCTGGAGAAGGGCCTTTCTGCTAGCTCCTTTAAAGGACAGATTTAGGCCCTATCTGTTTTACTGCACAAGAGGCTTGCTGAGTTTCCAGATTTTCAGTCGTTTGTTCAGGTTCTGGCTAGAATCAGGCCTGTGTTTAGATCTAGCGCTCCTCCTTGGAGTTTAAATCTTGTTTTTATAGTTTTGCAGAAGGCTCCGTTTGAGCCTATGCATGTAGTAGACATTAAATTACTGTCTTGGAAGGTTCTTTTTCTACTGGCTATTGCTTCGGCACACAGAGTCTCTGAAATGGCTGTCTTGCAATGTGAGCCTCCTTACCTAGTATTTCATGCTGATAAGGCTGTTTTTCGTACTGGGTTAGGTTTTCTTCCTAAGGTCGTTTCAGATCGCAACATCAATCAGGAGATTGTGGTTCCTTCCTTGTGTCCTACTCTTCCATCTTCGAAGGAACGGTTACTTCATAATTTGGATGTGGTTTGGGCCTTGAAGTTCTATCTTCAGGCTATGAAGGAGTTTAGGCAGACTTCTTCTTTGTTTGTTGTCTATTCTGGGAAGCGTAGGGGGCAGAAGGCCTTGTCCACTTCCTTATCTTTTCTCCAACATAGGTGTGTCCGGTCCACGGCGTCATCCTTACTTGTGGGATATTCTCTTCCCCAACAGGAAATGGCAAAGAGCCCAGCAAAGCTGGTCACATGATCCCTCCTAGGCTCCGCCTACCCCAGTCATTCTCTTTGCCGTTGTACAGGCAACATCTCCACGGAGATGGCTTAGAGTTTTTTAGTGTTTAACTGTAGTTTTTCATTATTCAATCAAGAGTTTGTTATTTTCAAATAGTGCTGGTACGTACTATTTACTCAGAAACAGAAAAGAGATGAAGAATTCTGTTTGTATGAGGAAAATGATTTTAGCAACCGTAACTAAAATCCATGGCTGTTCCACACAGGACTGTTGAGAGCATTAACTTCAGTTGGGGGAACAGTTTGCAGTCCTTTGCTGCTTGAGGTATGACACATTCTAACAAGACGATGTAATGCTGGAAGCTGTCATTTTCCCTATGGGATCCGGTAAGCCATGTTTATTACGATTGTAAATAAGGGCTTCACAAGGGCTTATTTAGACTGTAGACATTTTTTGGGCTAAATCGATTGATATTAACACTTATTTAGCCTTGAGGAATCATTTATTCTGGGTATTTTGATATAATTATATCGGCAGGCACTGTTTTAGACACCTTATTCTTTAGGGGCTTTCCCAAAGCATAGGCAGAGTCTCATTTTCGCGCCGGTGTTGCGCACTTGTTTTTGAGAGGCATGGCATGCAGTCGCATGTGAGAGGAGCTCTGATACTGATAAAAGACTTCTGAAGGCATCATTTGGTATCGTATTCCCCTTGGGTTTGGTTGGGTCTCAGCAAAGCAGATACCAGGGACTGTAAAGGGGTTAAAGCTTAAAACGGCTCCGGTTCCGTTATTTTAAGGGTTAAAGCTTCCAAAATTGGTGTGCAATATTTTCAAGGCTTTAAGACACTGTGGTGAAAGTTTGGTGAATTTTGAACAATTCCTTCATGTTTTTTCGCAATTGCAGTAATAAAGTGTGTTCAGTTTAAAATTTAAAGTGACAGTAACGGTTTTATTTCAAAACGTTTTTTGTACTTTCTTATCAAGTTTATGCCTGTTTAACATGTCTGAACTACCAGATAGACTGTGTTCTGAATGTGGGGAAGCCAGAATTCCTATTCATTTAAATAAATGTGATTTATGTGATAATGACAATGATGCCCAAGATGATTCCTCAAGTGAGGGGAGTAAGCATGGTACTGCATCATTCCCTCCTTCGTCTACACGAGTCTTGCCCACTCAGGAGGCCCCTAGTACATCTAGCGCGCCAATACTCCTTACTATGCAACAATTAACGGCTGTAATGGATAATTCTGTCAAAAACATTTTAGCCAAAATGAACCCTTGTCAGCGTAAGCGTGGATGCTCTGTTTTAGTTACTGAAGAGCATGACGACGCTGATATTAATATCTCTGAAGGGCCCCTAACCCAATCTGAGGGAGCCAGGGAGGTTTTGTCTGAGGGAGAAATTACTGATTTAGGGAACATTTCTCAGCAGGCTGAATCTGATGTGATTACTTTTAAATTTAAATTGGAACATCTCCGCATTTTGCTTAAGGAGGTATTATCCACTCTGGATGATTGTGAAAATTTGGTCATCCCAGAGAAACTATGTAAAATGGACAAGTTCCTAGAGGTGCCGGGGCTCCCAGAAGCTTTTCCTATACCCAAGCGGGTGGCGGACATTGTTAATAAAGAATGGGAAAGGCCCGGTATTCCTTTCGTCCCTCCCCCCATATTTAAAAAATTGTTTCCTATGGTCGACCCCAGAAAGGACTTATGGCAGTCAGTCCCCAAGGTCGAGGGAGCGGTTTCTACTTTAAACAAACGCACCACTATTCCCATAGAGGATAGTTGTGCTTTCAAAGATCCTATGGATAAAAAATTAGAAGGTTTGCTTAAAAAGATGTTTGTTCAGCAGGGTTACCTTCTACAACCCATTTCATGCATTGTCCCTGTCACTACAGCCGCATATTTCTGGTTTGATGAGCTGATTAAGGTGCTCGATAGTGACTCTCCTCCTTATGAGGAGATTATGGACAGAGTCAATGCTCTCAAATTGGCTAATTCTTTCACTCTAGACGCCTCTTTGCAATTGGCTAAGTTAGCGGCTAAGAATTCTGGGTTTGCTATTGTGGCGCGCAGAGCGCTTTGGTTGAAATCTTGGTCGGCTGATGCGTCTTCCAAGAACAAGCTACTAAACATTCCTTTCAAGGGGAAAACGCTGTTTGGTCCTGACTTGAAAGAGATTATCTCTGATATCACTGGGGGTAAGGGCCACGCCCTTCCTCAGGATCGGCCTTTCAAGGCAAAAAATAGACCTAATTTTCGCCCCTTTCGTAAAAACGGACCAGCCCAAGGTGCTACGTCCTCTAAGCAAGAGGGTAATACTTCTCAGGCCAAGCCAGCTTGGAGACCAATGCAAGGCTGGAACAAGGGAAAGCAGGCAAAGAAACCTGCCACTGCTACCAAGACAGCATGAAATATCGGCCCCCGATCCGGGACCGGATCTGGTGGGGGGCAGACTCTCTCTCTTCGCTCAGGCTTGGGCAAGAGATGTTCTGGATCCTTGGGCGCTAGAAATAGTCTCCCAGGGTTATCTTCTGGAATTCAAGGGACTTCCCCCAAGGGGAAGGTTCCACAGGTCTCAGTTGTCTTCAGACCACATAAAAAGACAGGCGTTCTTACATTGTGTAGAAGACCTGTTAAAAATGGGAGTGATTCATCCTGTTCCATTGAGAGAACAAGGGATGGGGTTCTACTCCAATCTGTTCATAGTTCCCAAAAAAGAGGGAACATTCAGACCAATCCTAGATCTCAAGATCTTAAACAAATTTCTCAAGGTCCCATCTTTCAAGATGGAAACCATTCGAACTATCCTTCCTTCCATCCAGGAAGGTCAATTCATGACCACGGTGGATTTAAAGGATGCGTATCTACATATTCCTATCCACAAGGAACATCATCGGTTCCTAAGGTTTGCATTCCTGGACAAACATTACCAGTTCGTGGCGCTTCCTTTCGGATTAGCCACTGCTCCAAGGATTTTCACAAAGGTACTAGGGTCCCTTCTAGCTGTGCTAAGACCAAGGGGCATTGCAGTAGTACCTTACCTGGACGACATTCTGATTCAAGCGTCGTCCCTCCCTCGAGCAAAGGCTCACACGGACATCGTCCTGGCCTTTCTCAGATCGCACGGCTGGAAAGTGAACGTGGAAAAGAGTTCTCTATCCCCGTCAACAAGGGTTCCCTTCTTGGGAACAATTATAGACTCCTCAGAAATGAGGATTTTTCTAACAGAGGCCAGAAAGACAAAGCTTCTGGACTCTTGTCGAATACTTCATTCCGTTCCTCTTCCTTCCGTAGCTCAGTGCATGGAAGTGATCGGGTTGATGGTAGCGGCAATGGACATAGTTCCTTTTGCGCGCATTCATCTAAGACCATTACAACTGTGCATGCTCAGTCAGTGGAATGGGGACTATACAGACTTGTCTCCAAAGATACAAGTAAATCAGAGGACCAGAGACTCACTCCGTTGGTGGCTGTCCCTGGACAACCTGTCACGAGGGATGACATTCCACAGACCAGAGTGGGTCATTGTCACGACCGACGCCAGTCTGATGGGCTGGGGCGCGGTCTGGGGATCCCTGAAAGCTCAGGGTCTTTGGTCTCGGGAAGAATCTCTTCTACCGATAAATATTCTGGAACTGAGAGCGATATTCAATGCTCTCAAGGCTTGGCCTCAGCTAGCGAGGACCAAGTTCATACGGTTTCAATCAGACAACATGACGACTGTTGCGTACATCAACCATCAGGGGGGAACAAGGAGTTCCCTAGCGATGGAAGAAGTGACCAAGATTATTCTATGGGCGGAGTCTCACTCCTGCCACCTGTCTGCTATCCACATCCCGGGAGTGGAAAATTGGGAAGCGGATTTTCTGAGTCGTCAGACATTGCATCCGGGGGAGTGGGAACTCCATCCGGAAATCTTTGCCCAAGTCACTCAACTTTGGGGCATTCCAGACATGGATCTGATGGCCTCTCGTCAGAACTTCAAAGTTCCTTGCTACGGGTCCAGATCCAGGGATCCCAAGGCGGCTCTAGTGGATGCACTAGTAGCACCTTGGACCTTCAAACTAGCTTATGTGTTCCCGCCGTTTCCTCTCATCCCCAGGCTGGTAGCCAGGATCAATCAGGAGAGGGCGTCGGTGATCTTGATAGCTCCTGCGTGGCCACGCAGGACTTGGTATGCAGATCTGGTGAATATGTCATCGGCTCCACCTTGGAAGCTACCTTTGAGACGAGACCTTCTTGTTCAGGGTCCGTTCGAACATCCGAATCTGGTTTCACTCCAGCTGACTGCTTGGAGATTGAACGCTTGATTTTATCGAAGCGAGGTTTCTCAGATTCTGTTATCGATACTCTCGTTCAGGCCAGAAAGCCTGTAACTAGAAAGATTTACCACAAAATTTGGAAGAAATATATCTGTTGGTGTGAATCTAAAGGATTCCCTTGGGACAAGGTTAAGATTCCTAGGATTCTATCCTTCCTTCAAGAAGGATTGGAAAAAGGATTATCGGCAAGTTCCCTGAAGGGACAGATTTCTGCCTTGTCGGTGTTACTTCACAAAAAACTGGCAGCTGTGCCAGATGTTCAAGCCTTTGTTCAGGCTCTGGTTAGAATCAAGCCTGTTTACAAACCTTTGACTCCTCCTTGGAGTCTCAATCTAGTTCTTTCAGTTCTTCAGGGGGTTCCGTTTGAACCCTTACATTCCGTTGATATTAAGTTATTATCTTGGAAAGTTTTGTTTTTAGTTGCAATTTCTTCTGCTAGAAGAGTTTCAGAATTATCTGCTCTGCAGTGTTCTCCTCCTTATCTGGTGTTCCATGCAGATAAGGTGGTTTTACGTACTAAACCTGGTTTTCTTCCAAAAGTTGTTTCTAACAAAAACATTAACCAGGAGATTATCGTACCTTCTCTGTGTCCGAAACCAGTTTCAAAGAAGGAACGCTTGTTGCACAATTTGGATGTTGTTCGCGCTCTAAAATTCTATTTAGATGCTACAAAGGATTTTAGACAAACATCTTCCCTGTTTGTTGTTTATTCAGGTAAAAGGAGAGGTCAAAAAGCAACTTCTACCTCTCTCTCTTTTTGGATTAAAAGCATCATCAGATTGGCTTACGAGACTGCCGGACGGCAGCCTCCCGAAAGAATCACGGCTCATTCCACTAGGGCTGTGGCTTCCACATGGGCCTTCAAGAACGAGGCTTCTGTTGATCAGATATGTAGGGCAGCGACTTGGTCTTCACTGCACACTTTTACCAAATTTTACAAGTTTGATACTTTTGCTTCTTCTGAGGCTATTTTTGGGAGAAAGGTTTTGCAAGCCGTGGTGCCTTCCATTTAGGTGACCTGATTTGCTCCCTCCCTTCATCCGTGTCCTAAAGCTTTGGTATTGGTTCCCACAAGTAAGGATGACGCCGTGGACCGGACACACCTATGTTGGAGAAAACAGAATTTATGTTTACCTGATAAATTTCTTTCTCCAACGGTGTGTCCGGTCCACGGCCCGCCCTGGTTTTTTAATCAGGTCTGATAATTTATTTTCTTTAACTACAGTCACCACGGTACCATATGGTTTCTCCTATGCTATTATTCCTCCTTAACGTCGGTCGAATGACTGGGGTAGGCGGAGCCTAGGAGGGATCATGTGACCAGCTTTGCTGGGCTCTTTGCTATTTCCTGTTGGGGAAGAGAATATCCCACAAGTAAGGATGACGCCGTGGACCGGACACACCGTTGGAGAAAGAAATTTATCAGGTAAACATAAATTCTGTTTTTGGTCGAGGAGCATTATTCGCTTAGCTTATGAGACAGCAGAACATAAGCCTCCTCAGAGGATTAAGGCTCATTCAACTAGAGCAGTGGCTTCCTATTGGGCATTCAAGAATGAGGCCTCTATGGATCAGATTTGTAGGGCCACTACCTGGTCGCTTCGTCTGAAGCAGCTTTTGGGAGAAAGGTTTTGCAGGCTGTGGTGCCCTCAGAATAGGGTCCGCCTTCTTTTTTGCCCTCCCGTTCATTCAGTGTCCTCTGGAGCTTGGGTATATGTTTCCCACAAGTAAGGAATGAAGCTGTGGACTCTCCTCATATTAAGAAGGAATACATAAATTATGCTTACCAGATCATTTCCTTTCCTTCTGTATGAGGAAAGTCCACGGCCCCGCCCGTATTCTCCGAGGGGCAGACCTAAATTTTGTTTTGTTCTTCTGGCACCTTTTATACACTGATATTTCTCCTACTGTTCATTGTTCCCTTGGCAGAATGACTGGGATATGAGGGAAGTTGGGGAGGTATTTAAGCCTTTGGCTGGGGTGTCTTTGCCTTCTCCTGATGGCCAGGTTCTGTATTCCCACAAGTAAGGAATGAAGCCTTGGACTCTCCTCATACAGAAGGAAAGGAAATTATCTGGTAAGCATAATTTATGTTTTTTTGTTAAAATATTTTCTATCCCAGACACCTCTTGCACTTTTCACCACTTCCTTATTTGTCTGATATTCTGAATTTAAGTGTTAGTTGGCTGTGAAAATAATTTAATTAACTATCATAGAGTAACGAGTCCCTCTGAATCATATATTTCTTCTTTACTCTATTCTGTATTTTCTTGTGCATGATGGAATGGTTCTAATGGTCAATTACTCTGTGTTTTTTTAAGCTATCTAGACAGCTTAGATCGGATCGGAGCGCCTGATTATCAGCCGACAGAGCAGGATATTCTGAGGACCAGAGTCAAGACCACTGGCATTGTAGAAACCCACTTCACCTTCAAAAACCTCCACTTCAGGTCAGTGTGAACTTGCTTGCAAAACAATCTGTAGCAATATTTTTTGAAATGTTAATTACATAGACTCCGTGTATGCATTTGTTAGTTTTAATATAGTTTATATCTATAAAAAAGGTACAGATGAGGTTACATTATTTGTGAGGCAAATAATATATAGGGTGTTTTGATTTAATGTTATACAACTGTTAGTTTAGAAGAAGCATTTCATCTCAATGTGTACAGTTTTCCAGCTTAACCTCAATGTTTCACATAAACAAGCAAATATAGAATTAATAGAATGCTCAATGGGGATATTTTCAAATTGTGATCAAGATAAATCATATACTCCCTCTGGTGGTCAGATGTTGTATTACTTTTACAAGCATAAGGCACACCAACATTCTCTTTAAGATTGCAATATTAAAAGTGGTAAACACGTATTTCAACCTTCATTTTAGTATTTAACAATAAAAAACAAGAGGATCTCTGCTCTGTGTAATTATGATACCTAAATGTAAAATAAGAGCTTGGACTCTCATGTCCTGTAATCTTGGTTTTCAGTGTTGTGTTAACTATTACCCCTTATTTATACTCTTCAGCAATAATTTTCTCAAGTCCCAATGAAAGGCTCAACCTTCACTAGAGTAAGTTCACCCCCTCAATGGCATTAGTGTATAAATAAAGGAAAGACAGGATGCCATAGCAGGTTTTGTAACGTAGCTTTTCTCCATCAGAGTTGCTTTTCCAATACATGTATTCCTTCTAAGGTGTAACATAAGCTGGAAATAAAGCTAATTTTCTCCATCAGTGTTCCCTCTAATGCCAGTATTGTGTGCAGCCCAAAAGTGAAACAGTTAATTAGGTAACCACACCCTGGAAACACTGCACAATGCAGACTGCAAAGTACAATTCTCTTATTAACTGTTTCACTGCTGGGCCGCACACAAAACTGGCCTTAGAATGAATACTGTCCAACATGTATATTTCATATTTGACCCCACACTAAAATATGTGTCAAAAAAGCAGTCTTGTAGTAATGTTTGACATTAGGTAGTGCAATTCTCTAATGGATACTAAAAAGACCTAAGAGCCAATCTGAGTTGACTGGACCTCAAGTGGACATGAGTGGAATACACAGAAATAAGTATGCTAATTTGGTCAAGATTTTCATTTTGACCACCACACCCTGCCAAGCCATGTCACTTTTTGAAAATGCCACTTACTAAAGGTATCATATAGCAATTTTCACAAGTGCACCAAAGTTCCTATCTATTGTGACATATGTAGGCCCATCACCTGACCATTTGTAAGGGTAGGCCTCCTGTAGATGTACCACTAAATTCTTAGACAAACCAATATGACAAGCTAGCATCTTGGCAACTTTAATCTTATAATAGGAATTAGGGCTCTAAACACTTTAAATATCTCCAATAGGGCAGCTACAAAATACAGGAACTGTATAAGGAAAACAGTAAGATTATCAGCGCCAGTTTCTGCTGTGTATCATGTAATAGAAGTCTGTATATATTTACATTACTTCAAATGGCCACAGCTAGTGAGGACATTGGGCACCCTTGATGTATCCATATTTGTGGTTGTGAGCATTAAACAACAGGGTGAGGAGAAAGCAGTCACCTTGGAAAAAGCCAAATTGGCAATTGTGGATGATGTATGGCAATACCCGACCAAATCTTTTTGCTAAAATTTTTGCTTAGAGCTTAACATCAACATTAATAAGTAACATTGGCCAGAGGTTTTTACTCCAGTAATGGTCCTTGCCCTCCTTCGTAATGGTAAGTGCACTAGCTTTAAATATTGAAGTAGAAAGCTCTCTAGCAAAGAGGCCTTATTTAAACTGGGGAAAGCAGTTGTGAGAATTGTTTTTAAAAGGCTGAGGTAAACCTGTCCGGTCCCAAAGAGCAATGAGAAAACCCTTTATCTCTAATTTGGATGCTATGCCTGAATCAGGGGAGTCCCTAATATTGTATAGCGTTATAGCAAACTTCCTCCCAATAAAGGTCTAGATTACAAGTGTAGCGCTAATTTATCGCCAGCCCGTAAACGGGAAAATTCACTGTTTACGGGAACCCGATAAATAACCAGCCATTACAAGCAATTAGCGCTCTGAAAATTAACCAGAGATCAGATCTCTGGTTAATTTTCTAAATGTCCATCAGTTACCCACAAAATACAGCGTAGTGTAGTTATTAATAAATAAAAATGTTAGCATTTTTATTTTTTTACAAAATTCCTGCAAGAAGCAGTTATGAGGGGTTAAAGTTGGCGGGTGGGGGTTGTTAGAAAAAAAAAACGGCACTGAAAAGTGCCTTTACATTTTGGTCTATGGCGACTGTGTTACTATAAATATATATGTCTATGCTTAAATACATATACAGTCATGGCCAAAAATATTGGCACCACTTCGCCCAGACCAATGTTTAGGCATTCTCATGTTTATTTATTTTTGTTTGTATTGGTATGACACAAAAAAGTGGAGAAAAAAAAAAGTCAAATCTAACACATTCCACGCAAAACTCCAAAAATGGATTGGACAAAATTATTGGCACCCTCAATTTAATATTTGGTAGCACACTGAAATCAATCACTTCCTGTAACCATCAATGAGTTTCTTACACCTCTCTACTGGAATTGTGGACCACTCTTCTTTCGCCAACTGCTCCAGGTCTCTCAGATTGGAAGGGTTCCTTTTCCCAACTGCTGTTTTGAGATCTCTCCACAGGTGCTCTATGGGATTGAGATGTGGACTCATTGCTGGCCAGTTCAGTACTCTCCAGCACTTTGTGTTAAACCATTTCTGGGTGCTTTTTGACGTGTGCTTTGGGTCATTGTCCTGCTGTAAGACCCATGACCCCTGACGGAGACCCAACTTTCTGACACTGGGCCCTACATTGCACCACAGAATTATTTGGTAGTCTTCAGATTTCATAATGCCATGCACACAGTCAAGACATCCAGTGCCTGAAGCAGCAAAGCAACCCCAAAACATCAGTGAACCTCCACCATGTTTGACTGTAGGGACTGTATTCTTTTCTTTAAAAGCCTCATATCTTTTTCTTAAAACAATAGAATGATGGGATTTACCAAAAAGCTGCAATTTTGTTTCGTCTGTCCACAACACATTCTCTCAAAAGGATTTTGGCTTCCTCAGGTAAGTTTTGGCAAACTCCAATCTGGCTTTTTTATGTTTGTGTGTCAACAGTGGGGTCCTCCTGGATCTCCTACCATAGTGTCCCTTTTCATTCAGATGGCGACGTATAGTGCGAGCTGACACATTTGTACCCTGTGCCTGAAGGTCAGCTTGAATTTGTCTGGAATTTGATTGAGGTTCTTTATCCACCATTCGAACAATCCTTCGTTGCAATCTTTGATCAATTTTTTTCTTTCGTCCACGTAGATTAGCTGCAGTGCCATGGGCTGTAAACATCTTGACAATGTTGCACACAGGAACATTAAGATCTCTGGTGATGGACTTGTAACCTTAAGATTGTCCATTCTTTTCCACAATTTTTGTTCTCAAATCCTCAGACAATTATTTGCTGCTCTTTCTCTTCTTCATACTCAGTGTGGCACACAGACACACAACAGAAAGGCTGAGTAAATTATTCCCCATTTTAACTGGTTGCCGGTGTGATTTCTATATTGTCAGCACCTGTTAATTGGTACAGGTGAGTTTAATTACAAATTACAGGAGCATCACAAACTTGGAATGCAAATATTTCTTACAATTTTGAGAAGGTGCAAATAATTTTGTCCAGTACATTTTTGGAGTTTTGCGTGGAATGTTTCAGATTTGGCTTTTTTTTTCTCCACTTTTTTGTGTTATACCGATACAAACAAAATAAATAAACGTGAGAATGCCTAAACATTTGTAATTGCAACAATTTTCTGGGCAAAGTGGTGCATTATCTGACAGAAATGCAGGGGTGCCAATATTTTTGGCCATGACTGTATATTTGTGTTAATATGTGTATATACACATAAATGGGTATGTATATATTCATATACATATATATTTAAATGTGCTGCCCATTTCTGCACGATTTACCCCCATCTCTGCGCTAGGTTCTCATGTGTCTGACGGCATGGGAATGAGGCTCCCATTGGAGCCTATGGAAACGCGCTCTTGTGATCAAAAGTTTCTGTGCAATCGTGTTTGCATTCCACCTAACTTGTAATACCAACGAACATTTGCGTGTGCGCTGGTATTACTAAGTGAAACGCAAATAAGCAATATTTTACGTTACACTTGTAATCAAGCCCAAATTGAGTTAAGCAAACCCGCCTTTCGTATTAAGACAAGGAATTATATTCATTGAGGTCCTATGGCAAGGCTTTTTAGCCAATGAGCAGTCGTCTATTTACCTTATAATAGGAAAGATGCATATTATGCATTGATTGCAGATTGGCACGATCTAGCTTATCCATAAGGGTCAAGGAGCACATAGTCCAACATGGCAACATGTAGATTAGAGCATTATGGGCTTGTAACAGTCACATAAAAAAATTAAAGACAACTTTTACACACTGCAAATATTAATTCACCCAGTCAGAGTTCGGTGATCTAAAAATTCAAATAGGAAAAGCATTCTATTAAAAAACATTAATCCTTCAGTGAGTCATGGAAATCGTTTTCTGTAGGGTACATCCATTTGCTTTTAGTAAAGTGCATGACTATTACTTCAGACAAGATGCCTCTCTAGCTTAAAACAATCTCTTTGCTTCAAGCACTACACAAACCATTGTCTAAATAAATTGAAAGCCTGATATTCAGAATAGAAGCAATGTCAGAATGACATCAAAATGAAATCACATGGTCTTTGTTACAAAGCTTTATAATTCTGATTCTATAGTCCACTTTATATATAATATATAATTATAACAATAATGTAAATAAACCCACCAGAAGGAGAAAGGGTCAATAATTAAAGAGGAATAAATATGGTCATAATGTTTTTTCTCCTGATGTTATATTTTCATATGATTGCGTTTCATTTAGTTTTTATTTATTAATATGTTTGTTCAGGTAGCAAGATTGGTTATAGGTATCATTAGAAAATATGTACTTGTTTTATTGTGTTTTCATTAAAGAAAATAATAGTCAATGCAAGAACATGGATACTCTTTTTAAAATAATTTTGTTGGGTTGTGAAACCATTGTTTATCTGTAAAAAAAAATGTATTATGTATTTACCCTTATTGTTGAGAAGGTGTATTTAAGGACAACTTTTTCTCGTATTTCTGTGACATATGATCTTCCCTACTGGTCTTATACCCCTGGAGTAGGTAGAATTTCCCTTGAAAATTTTGAGACACCTCACTTTCTATACCCTTTCCCATAAGTTCTTTTTTCTATTTATTTGGAGTTATGTTGTGCTGGCTGTACCTCTGCTCCATCCTGATATATTATTATTTGTACAGATAAAGAAAAGAAAAAAGATTGTGATTCCTCTCAAAACTGTTTTACTGTCGTAATAATTTAGCCCCAACTGCCCCTTTCCTCAGAGAGTATTCCCTGATTATACCATAAATGTTCATCTTTGTGCTATCCCTTCCACTGAAGAGCATTTTCCTTGTAGTCTCAGTCAAATACCATAGTGCTTGTTTTCTGGGGGTTTTCTTCCTTGAATGAAGAAATAAGTTTTGTGTCACAATGGACCAATCCTGGTTCAGACACTCCCATTCCCTGTAATATGCTACAAGTATTTGTGTCTGAAAGCATATCCCAATGCACCTAATTCTTTAGTGTATTGCTTTATTCCATTTAAAAGTATTTTCACAGCTCTGTATCACTATTAGTTATCTAACATTGCTGTTGTATTGTGTCTGTTGAATTTAATGTAGTGAAACAGGCATATAAGCAATAGTATCATGTTCTTGGACTGACTTAATCAGATTTTGCACCTTAAACAACAACACTTAAATGTCCAGTATTTTTAAAGACCCCTGTCAGCTAAATGTAAAGGGTCTTCTAGGCCTTTATGCATTAGAAATATGGCTCAAAAAGAAGTTACATTGTGCATTTTCTATTATATGTGACAACCATAGTGGTGTAAAATCATTGCTGGTGTATACCTCTAGCAGCCAAGGGGGTCACATCAATGCTCTGTAAATATGTTTCTGGCAACCAAAGAGATAAAATGACTGCATAGTTGTGAAAATATATGTGGTGGGATCAAGGGTGGCCTATGGTTGAGCTTTTGTGGAGATATGTGAACCCAGCTAGTCCCGTATCCAATCACCTATAGGTCGTCCGGTATATTTATGTAGCACAGCTGGCAACTCTCTTGATGACAGTGCCTTAGAAAATGTGGGTACAGTTACAGTACAATCTGTACTGTCTAAGGTTAAAACAGTATCCTCCAGATTATTGCTTAGGAAAAATACAGGGCTATATTACAAGTGGCGTGCTAACTGTCGTACGCGAGCGATATTGGCTTTTTGCGCACGTTGGAAATAGCACGCTTATTACAAGTTGAAAGTAAATGTGATTGCAAGAGCGCATTCGCATTTTACGCTCATCGGCTTCATGCGACTGAAACCCTTGCATAAAAGGTAGCGTGTTAAAAAAAAAAGTTGCACTAAACACAACATAAATATATTTTAAAATACAGTTACACTCATATGAACAATATCTGATAAAAATAATTCATATAAATATTTTTAAAAAGGGTTAAAAGGTATATGGTATGTGACAAGTTGTTTGACTACAAAGGGCATATATATAAATCTCTAAATATGTGTGTGTGTGTATGTATATATATATATATATATATGTGTTTGTGTGTGTGTGTGTATATATGTGTATATATATATATATATATATATATATATATATGTGTGTATATATATATATATATATATATATTTCTTCTATAAGGTACGACGAGTCCACGGATTCATCCTTTACTTGTGGGATATTATCCTCCTGCTAACAGGAAGTGGCAAAGAGCACCACAGCAGAGCTGTCTATATAGCTCCTCCCTTAGCTCCACCCCCAGTCATTCTCTTTGACTACTCATAAGTACTAGGAAGGGTAAAGTGAAAGAGGTGATAAAATATTAGTTTTTACTTTCTTCAAGCAAGAGTTTTTTGTTTTAAATGGTACCGGTGTGTACTATTTACTCTCAGGCAGCAGATGGATGAAAACTTCTGCCTGGAGGGTGATGATCTTAGCATTTGTAACTAAGATCCAGTGCTGTTCCCACAGAGGCTGAGGAGTACATGAAACTTCAGAGTGAGGAACGTTTTCATGCTATATAGCAGTGAGGTATGTTCAGTCATTTTTTCTGGAGAGACTGTGTATTTCAGAAAGGCTGACAGTATCCCCATGAGGGTAAGGGTAAGAAGTAATCCTAAAAGCTATAGAAAGGCATTACTAAGCTTGCATAAGGGGCTAATTAAAAAATGGTTGACACTGGTTTTTGAATGTTTGTGGGCAAACGTTTTATGAACTGGGAGTGCTATTAACGTTTTGTGGGCAATAACGTTTTTGTTGGCAACTTTATTGAGGGTACATTTGGCTTATTTTTTGGGTCTCAGAACCCCCATGGCTAGTTTAAAACCGCTCTGGTGCGGTTCTTTGAGGCTGTAGAGACATTGAGTGAGATGGGCGGGGCCTATTTTCGCGTCTCAGATGCGCAGTTGTTTTCACTCAGCAAGCAGCAAGCTCCAACTCCTGAGGGCCCTTGTGGATGTTTTGGGCCAAATCGAAGCTTTAACCCCATATTTACTATCCCTGAGGGCAGGAAGGTGCCACAGCAGGGCTGTGGCAAGGTGCTGGGGATGTTTTTTCCGGATTTAATCCGGTTTGCACAATAAAGGGTTAAATGTTAAATTTTCTTGTGGGGCAAACTTAACTACACATATTGAGTTTGCTATCAAAAATTTGAAAAATTTGGAGCATTTTAAAGCAGTTTTGCAGAACGTGTATGCTTTTTTTCTCTTAAAGGTGCTGTACCGTTTTTTAAGATTGTTGTTTTTTTCACTAAATAAAGTGTTTTCATGTTTGTTTGTAGTCATTACTAGCCTGTTCAACATGTCTGACATTGAGGAAAGTCATTGTTCAATATGTTTAGAAGCCATTGTGGAACCCTCACTTAGAATGTGTCCCTCATGCACTGAAAGGTAAATAAATTGCAAAGAACATATTTTAGCTACTAAAAGTATGTCGCAGGATGATTCTCAGTCAGAAGGGAATCAGGTTATGCCATCTAATTCTCCCCAAGTGTCACAACCATTAATGCCCGCACAAGCGACGCCAAGTACTTCTAGTGCGTCTAATTCTTTCACCCTGTAATATATGGCCGCAGTTATGAATACTACCCTCACAGAGGTTTTATCTAAGCTGCCTGGGTTGCAGGGGTAGCGCAGTAGGTCTGGTGTGAGAACAAATGCTGAGCCCTCTGACGCTTTATTAGCCATATCCGATGTACCCTCACAATGTTCTGAGTTGGGGGTGAGTGATTTGCTGTCTGAGGGAGAGATTTCTGATTCAGGAAAGATGTTCCCTCAGACAGACTCGGATATGACGGCTTTTAAATTTAAACTAGAACACCTCCGCTTATTACTCAGGGAGGTTTTAGCGACTCTGGATGATTGTGACCCTATTGTAGTTCCAGAGAAATTGTGTAAAATGGACAGATTTCTAGAGGTTCCTGCTTACACTGATGTTTTCTTTCATGTAATTAGCAAGAGTCCATGAGCTAGTGACGTATGGGATATACATTCCTACCAGGAGGGGCAAAGTTTCCCAAACCTCAAAATGCCTATAAATACACCCCTCACCACACCCACAAATCAGTTTTACAAACTTTGCCTCCTGTGGAGGTGGTGAAGTAAGTTTGTGCTAGATTCTACGTTGATATGCGCTCCGCAGCAGGTTGGAGCCCGGTTTTCCTCTCAGCGTGCAGTGAATGTCAGAGGGATGTGAAGAGAGTATTGCCTATTTGAATTCAATGATCTCCTTCTACGGGGTCTATTTCATAGGTTCTCTGTTATCGGTCGTAGAGATTCATCTCTTACCTCCCTTTTCAGATCGACGATATACTCTTATATACCATTACCTCTACTGATTCTCGTTTCAGTACTGGTTTGGCTTTCTACTACATGTAGATGAGTGTCCTGGGGTAAGTAAGTCTTATTTTTGTGACACTCTAAGCTATGGTTGGGCACTTTTATATAAAGTTCTAAATATTTGTGTTTAAACATTTATTTGCCTTGATTCAGGATGTTCAATATTCCTTATTTCAGACAATCAGTTTCATTATTTGGGATAATGCATTTGAATAATCAATTTTTTTCTTACCTTAAAATTTGACTTTTTTCCCTGTGGGCTGTTAGGCTCGCGGGGGCTGAATATGCTTCATTTTATTGCGTCATTCTTGGCGCAGACTTTTTTGGCGCAAAAAAATTATTTGTTATTTCCGGCGTCGTTCTTATCACCCGAAGTTGCGTCATTTTTTGACGTTTTTGCGCCAAAAGTGTCGGCGTTACCGGATGTGGCGTAATTTTTTGGCGCTAAAAGCATTTAGGCGCCAAATAATGTGGGCGTCTTTTTTGGCGCTAAAAAATATGGGCGTCATTATTGTCTCCACATTATTTAAGTCTCATTGTTTATTTGCTTCTGGTTGCTAGAAGCTTGTTCACTGGCATTTTTTCCCATTCCTGAAACTGTCATTTAAGGAATTTGATTAATTTTGCTTTATATGTTGTTTTTTCTATTACATATTGCAAGATGTCTCAGATTGACCCTGAATCAGAAGATACTTCTGGAAAATCGCTGCCTGATGTTGGATCTACCAAAGTTAAGTGTATTTGCTGTAAACTTGTGGTATCTGTTCCTCCAGCTGTTGTTTGTAATGAATGTCATGACAAACTTGTTAATGCAGATAATATTTCCTTTAGTAATGTTACATTACCTGTTGCTGTTCCATCAACATCTAATACTCAGAGTGTTCCTGTTAACATAAGAGATTTTGTTTCTAAATCCATTAAGAAGGCTATGTCTGTTATTCCTCCTTCTAGTAAACGTAAAAGGTCTTTTAAAACTTCTAATTTTTCAGATGAATTTTTAAATGAACATCATCATTCTGATTCTGATAATGGTTCCTCTGGTTCAGAGGATTCTGTCTCAGAGGTTGATGCTGATAAATCTTCATATTTATTCAAAATGGAATTTATTCGTTCTTTACTTAAAGAAGTCTTAATTGCATTAGAGATAGAGGAATCGGGTCCTCTTGATACTAAATCTAAACGTTTAAATAAGGTTTTTAAATCTCCTGTAGTTATTCCAGAAGTTTTTCCTGTCCCTGATGCTATTTCTGAAGTAATTTCCAGGGAATGGAATAATTTGGGTAATTCATTCACTCCTTCTAAACGTTTTAAGCAATTATATCCTGTGCCATCTGACAGATTAGAATTTTGGGACAAAATCCCTAAGGTTGATGGGGCTATTTCTACTCTTGCTAAACGTACTACTATTCCTACGGCAGATAGTACTTCCTTTAAGGATCCTTTAGATAGGAAAATTGAATCCTTTCTAAGAAAAGCTTACTTATGTTCAGGTAATCTTCTTAGACCTGCTATATCTTTAGCGGATGTTGCTGCAGCTTCAACTTTTTGGTTGGAAGCTGTAGCGCAACAAGTATCAGATCATAATTCTCATAGCATTGTTAATCTTCTTCAACATGCTAATAATTTTATTTGTGATGCCATCTTTGATATCATTAGGGTTGATGTCAGGTATATGTCTCTAGCTATTTTAGCTAGAAGAGCTTTATGGCTTAAAACTTGGAATGCTGATATGTCTTCTAAGTCAACTTTGCTTTCCCTTTCTTTCCAGGGTAATAAATTATTTGGTTCACAGTTGGATTCTATTATTTCAACTGTTACTGGGGGGAAAGGAACTTTTTTACCACAGGATAAAAAATCTAAAGGTAAATTTAGGTCTACTAATCGTTTTCGTTCCTTTCGTCACAATAAGGAACAAAAGCCTGATCCTTCCCCTACAGGAGCAGTATCAGTTTGGAAACCATCTCCAGTCTGGAATAAATCCAAGCCTTTTAGAAAGCCAAAGCCAGCTTCCAAGTCAACATGAAGGTGCGGCCCTCATTCCAGCTCAGCTGGTAGGGGGCAGATTACGATTTTTCAAAGAAATTTGGATCAATTCGATTCACAATCTTTGGATTCAGAACATTGTTTCACAAGGGTACAGAATAGGCTTCAAGATAAGGAGAGTGAATGTAGATCCTGCGCAGAAGACAGATGGGGGGAGGGGATTGGGAATACCTCTAGCTCTCCTCAACGGATACCCTAGTGTACCCGATGTAGACAGAAAACGATAGGGGGTGGAGGTGAGCGCCAAAGTAGGCTGAGGAAGGGAAAGGGGGACAACTGTAGCCCACAATGTGGGTCCTCCTACTAGTAGTTAGGGAGTGAATGTACAAAAGATATATGCTAAAATGGGTATACAAGTTAAAAATGTATATCACTATTTATTCCACACAATCGGTTAAAAATATCGGTGATCTTCTAAAACATACAGTCAAAAAGATATATTACACATTCATAAATAATCATGGATCCATGTTACAATAACGAAATGTAGAAAATGACATAAAATCTGAAAAAATAATAAAAATAAAAGTAAAAATGACCTGGTGCACCTAAAAACGTCTGACAATGAATGACCTGATAGGCCAAGTGTCTTAGTATGGGTGGTACTCTATGGTACAATCCGGATATTGATGAGTGTTCTTATGATTGTATTTATCCAAACAGATAATGGTGTGAAAAAAAGGAAAAGTGTCTATATTATATATCCAATTCAGAAAAATTCCAAAATAGTGTGTATCCTGTGATTAGAAAAATACAAACTAGAAAATGTGAAAACAATGCGATCACTGGATATCAAAAAAAGTGGAATAAATTAGTCCCAAATGTGAAGAAAATATAAGTAACTTTGCAAAAAATGTGGAAATCCTCAAAATGGTGAAGCAAAAAGAAATTAGTCTTTCAAAAGTTAATCAATAAGTGTCCAAAATGATATAGTGGATTCTGTGCAGTGAAGTTGTCTTCCAGTTGGATACAATAAAACAAAATAAAACTGTGCAAAAACCTGCAAAGAAAACAAACAATACTATAATATATATAAACTGTTCAGTGGATATATCAGTATTATGCTTACTCAAATCAGTCAACGCGTTTCGGCCATATCCTCCTGGCCTTTATCAAGTCTTGATAAAGGCCAGGAGGATATGGCCGAAACGCGTCGACTGATTTGAGTAAGCATAATACTGATATATCCACTGAACAGTTTATATATATTATAGTATTGTTTGTTTTCTTTGCAGGTTTTTGCACAGTTTTATTTTGTTTTATTGTATCCAACTGGAAGACAACTTCACTGCACAGAATCCACTATATCATTTTGGACACTTATTGATTAACTTTTGAAAGACTAATTTCTTTTTGCTTCACCATTTTGAGGATTTCCACATTTTTTGCAAAGTTACTTATATTTTCTTCACATTTGGGACTAATTTATTCCACTTTTTTTGATATCCAGTGATCGCATTGTTTTCACATTTTCTAGTTTGTATTTTTCTAATCACAGGATACACACTATTTTGGAATTTTTCTGAATTGGATATATAATATAGACACTTTTCCTTTTTTTCACACCATTATCTGTTTGGATAAATACAATCATAAGAACACTAATCAATATCCGGATTGTACCATAGAGTACCACCCATACTAAGACACTTGGCCTATCAGGTCATTCATTGTCAGACGTTTTTAGGTGCACCAGGTCATTTTTACTTTTATTTTTATTTTTATTATTTTTTCAGATTTTATGTCATTTTCTACATTTCGTTATTGTAACATGGATCCATGATTATTTATGAATGTGTAATATATCTTTTTGACTGTATGTTTTAGAAGATCACCGATATTTTTAACCGATTGTGTGGAATAAATAGTGATATACATTTTTAACTTGTATACCCATTTTAGCATATATCTTTTGTACATTCACTCCCTAACTACTAGTAGGAGGACCCACATTGTGGGCTACAGTTGTCCCCCTTTCCCTTCCTCAGCCTACTTTGGCGCTCACCTCCACCCCCTATCGGCTTCAAGATAAGGCCTCCTGCAAGAAGATTTTTTCTTTCCCGTGTCCCAGTAAATCCAGTGAAGGCTCAAGCATTTCTGAAATGTGTTTCAGATCTAGAGTTGGCTGGAGTAATTATACCAGTTCCAGTTCTGGAACAGGGGCTGGGGTTTTACTCAAATCTTTTCATTGTACCAAAGAAGGAGAATTCCTTCAGACCAGTTCTGGATTTAAAAATATTGAATCATTATGTAAGGATACCAACATTCAAGATGGTAACTATAAGGACTATTCTGCCTTTTGTTCAGCAAGGGCATTATATGTCCACAATAGATTTACAGGATGCATATCTGCATATTCCGATTCATCCAGATCACTATCAGTTTCTGAGATTCTCTTTCCTAGACAAGCATTACCAGTTTGTGGCTCTGCCGTTTGGCCTAGCAACAGCTCCAAGGATTTTTACAAAGGTTCTCGGTGCCCTTCTCTCTGTAATCAGAGAACAGGGTATTGTGGTATTTCCTTATTTGGACGATATCTTGGTACTTGCTCAGTCTTCACATTTAGCAGAATCTCATACGAATCGACTTGTATTGTTTCTTCGAGAACATTGTTGGAGGATCAATTTACCAAAAAGTTCATTGATTCCTCAGACAAGGGTAACCTTTTTAGGTTTCCAGATAGATTCAGTGTCCATGACTCTGTCTCTGACAGACAAGAGACGTCTAAAATTGGTTTCAGCTTGTCGAAACCTTCAGTCTCAATCATTCCCTTCGGTAGCCTTATGCATGGAAATTCTAGGTCTTATGACTGCTGCATCGGACGCGATCCCCTTTGCTCGTTTTCACATGCAACCTCTTCAGCTCTGTATGCTGAACCAGTGGTGCAGGGATTATACAAAGATATCTCAATTAATATCTTTAAAACCGATTGTACGACAATCTCTGACGTGGTGGACAGACCACCATCGTTTAGTTCAGGGGGCTTCTTTTGTTCTTCCGACCTGGACTGTGATTTCAACAGATGCAAGTCTGACAGGTTGGGGAGCCGTTTGGGGGTCTCTGACAGCACAAGGGGTTTGGGAATCTCAGGAGGTGAGATTACCGATCAACATTTTGGATCTCCGTGCAATTTTCAGAGCTCTTCAGTCATGGCCTCTTCTAAAGAGAGAGTCGTTCATTTGTTTTCAGACGGACAATGTCACAACCGTGGCATATGTCAATCATCAAGGAGGGACTCACAGTCCTCTGGCTATGAAAGAAGTATCTCGAATACTGGTATGGGCGGAATCCAGCTCCTGTCTAATTTCTGCGGTTCATATCCCAGGTATAGACAATTGGGAAGCGGATTATCTCAGTCGCCAAACAAGAAGCTTCCCAGCTATCTGTCCAGATCCAGGGATCCTCAAGCGGAGGCAGTGGATGCATTGTCACTTCCTTGGAAGTATCATCCTGTCTATATCTTTCCGCCTCTAGTTCTTCTTCCAAGAGTGATTTCCAAGATTCTAAGGGAGTGCTCGTTTTTTCTGCTGGTGGCTCCAGCATGGCCTCACAGGTTTTGGTATGCGGATCTTGTCCGGATGGCCACTTGCCAACCGTGGACTCTTCCGTTAAGACCAGACCTTCTATCACAAGGTCCCTTTTTCCATCAGGATCTCAAATCCTTAAATTTGAAGGTATGGAGATTGAACGCTTGATTCTCAGTCATAGAGGTTTCTCTGACTCTGTGATTAATACTATGTTACAGGCTCGTAAATCTGTATCTAGGAAGATATATTATCGAGTCTGGAAGATTTACATTTCTTGGTTTTTTTCTTATCATTTTTCTTGCCATTCTTTTAGAATTCCTAGAATTTTACAGTTTCTTCAGGATGGTTTGGATAAAGGTTTGTCTGCAAGTTCCTTGAAAGGACAAATCTCTGCTCTTTCTGTTCTTTTTCACAGAAAGATTGCTAGTCTTCCTGATATTCATTGTTTTGTACAAGCTTTGGTTCTTATAAAACCTGTTATTAAGTCAATTTCTCCTCCTTGGAGTTTGAATTTGGTTCTGGGGGCTCTTCAAGCTCCTCCGTTTGAACCTATGCATTCGCTGGACATTAAATTACTTTCTTGGAAAGTTTTGTTTCTTTTGGCCATCTCTTCTGCTAGAAGAGTTTCTGAATTATCTGCTCTTTCTAGTGAGTCTCCTTTTCTGATTTTTCATCAGGATAAGGCGGTGTTGCGAACTTCTTTTAAATTTTTACCTAAGGTTGTGAATTCTAACAACATTAGTAGAGAAATTGTGGTTCCTTCATTGTGTCCTAATCCTAAGAATTCTAAGGAAAAGTCGTTGCATTCTTTGGATGTAGTTAGAGCTTTGAAATATTATGTTGAAGCTACTAAGGATTTCCGAAAGACTTCTAGTCTATTTGTTATCTTTTCCGGTTCTAGGAAAGGTCAGAAGGCTTCTGCCATTTCTTTGGCATCTTGGTTAAAATCTTTGATTCATCATGCTTATGTCGAGTCGGGTAAAACTCCGCCTCAAAGGATTACAGCTCATTCTACTAGGTCAGTTTCTACTTCCTGGGCGTTTAGGAATGAAGCTTCGGTTGATCAGATTTGCAAAGCAGCCACTTGGTCTTCTTTGCATACTTTTACTAAATTCTACCATTTTGATGTGTTTTCTTCTTCTAAAGCAGTTTTTGGTAGAAAAGTTCTTCAGGCAGCTGTTTCAGTTTGATTCTTCTGCTTATAATTTCAGTTTTTTTTATTATAAGATTTAAACTTTATTTTGGGTGTGGATTTTTTTCAGCGGAATTGGCTGTCTTTATTTTATCCCTCCCTCTCTAGTGACTCTTGCGTGGAAGATCCACATCTTGGGTAGTCATTATCCCATACGTCACTAGCTCATGGACTCTTGCTAATTACATGAAAGAAAACATAATTTATGTAAGAACTTACCTGATAAATTAATTTCTTTCATATTAGCAAGAGTCCATGAGGCCCACCCTTTTTTGTGGTGGTTATGATTTTTTTGTATAAAGCACAATTATTCCAATTCCTTATTTTTTATGCTTTCGCACTTTTTTCTTATCACCCCACTTCTTGGCTATACGTTAAACTGATTTGTGGGTGTGGTGAGGGGTGTATTTATAGGCATTTTGAGGTTTGGGAAACTTTGCCCCTCCTGGTAGGAATGTATATCCCATACGTCACTAGCTCATGGACTCTTGCTAATATGAAAGAAATGAATTTATCAGGTAAGTTCTTACATAAATTATGTTTTTCCGGTCCCTAAGAGGATTTCGGACATTGTTACTAAGGAGTGGGATAGACCAGGTATTCCGTTCGCTCCCCCTCCTACTTTTAAGAAAATGTTTCCCATATCAGACACCATATGGGACTCGTGGTGGAGGGAGCTATTTCTACCCTGGCTAAGCATACAGCTATACCTATTGAGGACAGTTGTGCTTTCAAAGATCCTATGGATAAAAAATTAGAGGGTCTCCTAAAGAAAATATTTGTTCATCAGGGTTTTCTTCTCCAACCTATAGCGTGCATTGTTCCAATAACTACTGCAGCTGCTTTTTGGTTCGAGGCTCTGGAGGAGGCTCTTCAGGTTGAGACCCCATTAGATGATATTCTGGATAGAATTAGGGCTCTAAAGCTAGCTAATTCTGTCATTACAGATGCCGCTTTTCAACTGGCTAAATTAGCGACAAAGAATTCAGGTTTTGCCATTTTAGCACGTAGAGCGTTATAGCTTAAGTCCTGGTCTGCTGATGTGTCATCAAAATCTAAGCTTTTAGCCATCCCTTTCAAGGGTAAGACCCTATTTGGGCCTGAACTGAAAGAGATCATTTCAGACATCACTGGAGGGAAAGGCCATGCCCTTCCTCAGGATAAGACAAATAAGATGAGGACCAAACAAAATAATTTATTTCATGTAATTAGCAAGAGTCCATGAGCTAGTGACGTATGGGATATACATTCCTACCAGGAGGGGCAAAGTTTCCCAAACCTCAAAATGCCTATAAATACACCCCTCACCCCACCCACAACTCAGTTTTACAAACTTTGCCTCCCATGGAGGTGGTGAAGTAAGTTTGTGCTAGATTCTACGTTGATATGCGCTTCGCAGCAGGCTGAAGCCCGGTTTTCCTCTCAGAGTGCAGTGAATGTCAGAGGGATGTGAAGAGAGTATTGCCTATTTGAATACCATGGTCTTCCTCTAGGGGATCTATTTCATAGGTTCTCTGTTATCGGTCGTAGAGATTTCTTCTCCTACCTCCCTTTTCAGATCGACGATATACTCTTATATACCATTACCTCTACTGATTCTCGTTTCAGTACTGGTTTGGCTATCTACTATATGTAGATGAGTGTCTTAGGGTAAGTAAGTCTTATTTCTATTTATGACACTCAAAGCTATGGTTGGGCACTTTATATGTAAAGTTCTATATATATGTGTTTAAACTTATATTTGCCATGATTCAGGATAATCAGCATTCCTTCATTCAGACGGTCAGTTTCATTTTTTTGGGAAAATGCATATAAATTTTATTTTTCTTACCTTAAAATTTTCAATTGACTTTTTTCAAAAATTGCAGGCTGTTAGGCTCGCAGGTGCAGAAAATGCTTCTATTTATTGCGTCATTCTTGGCGCAAGACTTTTTTTGGCGCAAAAATGTTGTAATTTCCGGCGTCATAGTTGGCGCAGGAAGTTTTCACGTAATTGCGTCATTTTTTACGTATGTGTATTGCGGACGTTTTTTGGCGCCAAAAAATATGGGCGTCATTCTTGGCGCCAAAATATGTGGGCATTATACTTGGCGCCAAAAATGTGGGCGTCATACTTGGCACCAGTTTTTTTCACATTATTTCAGTCTCACTTTTTAGTTGCTTCTGGTTTTCTAGAAGCTTGTTTCATTTTGCATTTTTTCCCATTCCTGAAACTGCCATTTAAGGAATTTGATAATTTTGCTTTATATGTTGTTTTTCTTTTACATATTGCAAGATGTCACTACCTGACCCTGGATCAGAATCTACTTCTGGAAAAGCGCTGCCTGATGTCGGTTCTACCAAAGCTAAGTGCATTTGTTGTAAACTTTTGGTAACTGTTCCTCCGGCTGTAGTTTGTGTTAGGTGTCATGATAAGCTATCCAACGCTGATAATATTTCCATTAGTAATAATCCATTACCTGTTGTTGTTCCTTCAACATCTAATGTTCAGGATGTTCCTGTTAATGTTAAAGAATTTGTTTCTAATTCTATTCGGAAGGCTCTGTCTATTATTCCTCCTTCTAGTAAACGTAAGAGGTCTTTTAAAACTTCACATATTTCAGATGAATTTTTAAATGACCGCCATCATTCTGACTTATCTATTTCTGATGAGGATCTATCTGGTTCAGAAGATTCTACCTCAGATATTCACTGATAAATCTTCATATTTGTTTAAGATGGAGTTTATTCGTTCTTTACTTAAAGAAGTGTTGATTGCATTAGATATGGAGGAGTCTAGTCCTCTTGATATTAAAACTACTAAGCGTTTAAATTCAGTTTTTAAACCTCATGTAGTTATTCCAGATGTTTTTCCTGTTCCTGATGCTATTTCAGAAGTAATTTCTAGGGAATGGAATAGTCTGGGTACTTCTTTTACTCCTTCTCCAAGGTTTAAGAAATTGTACCCTTTGCCATCTGATAGATTAGAGTTTTGGGACAAAATCCCCAAAGTTGATAGGGCTATCTCTACTCTTTCTAAACGTACTACTATTCCTACGGCAGATAGTACTTTGTTTAAGGATCCTTTAGATAGGAAGCTTGAATCCTTTCTAAGGAAGGCTTATTTATGTTCAGGTAATCTTCTTAGACCTGCTATTTCTTTGGCTGATGTTGCTGCAGCTTCAACTTTCTGGTTGGAGGCTTTAGCGCAGTGCTTTCCAAACTGTGTGTCGGGACACATTAGTGTGTCGGCAGCAGTGTGTAGGTGTGTCCCTGCTTCAACACAAATTGTTTAGAATTTTAAAAAAAAAATGGTTTCTGACTTTCTGCCTGAATGCTACGCATATCACGTAGTTGACACGTGATTGATACCTAGTGGGTCACAGATTATCTTAACCTATTGGCACAGCTCAGCGGGAACTGAAACTATTCCAATTGGCGGCACATTAGCTCCTGACTGCACGTGTAGTCTCCTCAATCGGCTTGTGACTGCATGTGTAGTCAGTGAATGGGACAGCAGTGCGTACCATAGTCAGTCAGACTCACAGAGCTCTAAGGGTGGCATCTTAAACGCTGAGCTGAAGTCAGAAGTCAAAGGGTTGTCTTTTTTTGCAGCTAGCTCCCAATAGTGCATTGCGCTCCTGCTCTTGATATATGGATAGAAAGTGGAAGCTTAAAAATGCTTGATGATGAAATGCAAGTGTCTTTATCTAATATTCCACCAAATATTCAGAAACTGTGTTCATCCCAGCTATTGGTGTTATTGAACTTTTTTATTTCTTGAACATACATACTGTTACTTGTAAATACATGTTATTATTATATAATTTATGTATGTGTTCGTATATCTTAAAACAAAATAGTTTAACCTCCTGTTTGCTTGTACAACTGATTTACTGTGCCGCAAAATGATGTTGGTCTAAAAAGTGTGTCACCAACATGAAAAGTTTGGAAAGCTCTGCTTTAGCGCAACAAGTGTCAGACCATAATGCTTATAGCATTGTTAAACTCCTTCAACATGCTAATAACTTTATTTGTGATGCCATTTTCGATATCATTAGAATTGATGTCAGGTATATTTCTTTAGCTATTTTAGCCAGAAGAGCTTTATGGCTTAAGTCTTGGAATGCCGATATGACTTCTAAGTCAACTTTGCTTTCTCTTTCTTTCCAAGGTAATAAATTGTTTGGTTCTCAGTTAGACTCAATAATTTCAACTGTTACTGGGGGGAAGTGAGCCTTTTTACCTCAGGATTAAAAAATCTAAAGGTAAAAATAGGGCTGCTAATCGTTTTCGTTCCTTTCGTCAGAATAAGGAACAAAAGCCTGACCCTTCCTCCAAAGGAACAGTTTCCGTTTGTAAACCTTATCCAGTCTGGAATAAATCCAAGCCTTTTAGAAAGTCAAAACCAGCCCCCAAATCCGCATGAAGGTGCGGCCCTCATTCCAGCACAGCTGGTAGGGGGCAGATTACGATTTTTCAAAGATGTTTTGATCAATTCGATTCAAAGTCTTTGGATTCAGAATATTGTTTCACAAGGGTACAGAATAGGTTTCAAGGTAAGACCGCCTGTGAGAAGATTCTTTCTTTCATGCATTCCAGTAAACCCATTAAAGGCTCAAGCGTTTCTGAAATGTGTTTCAGATCTGGAGTCAGCTGGGGTAATTGTACCAGTTCCAGTTCTGGAACAGGGCCTGGGGTTTTATTCAAATCTGTTCATTGTTCCAAAGAAAGAGAATTCTTTCAGACCAGTTCTGGATCTAAAAATATTGAATCGTTATGTAAGGATACCAACATTCAAGATGGTAACTATAAGGACTATTCTGCCTTTTGTTCAGCAAGTTCATTATATGTCAACAATAGACTTACAGGATGCCAATCTTCATATTCCAATTCATCCGGACCATTATCAGTTCCTGAGATTCTCTTTTCTAGACAAGCATTACCAGTTTGTTGCTCTTCCTTTTGGCCTAGCAACAGCTCCAAGGATCTTTTCGAAGGTTCTCGGTGCCCTTCTTTCTGTAATAAGGGAGCAGGGTATTGCGGTATTTCCTTATTTGGACGATATCTTGGTACTGGCTCAGTCTTTACATTCTGCAGAATCTCACACAAATCAACTTGTGTTGTTTCTTCAAAGACATGGTTGGAGGATCAATTTACCAAAGAGTTCCTTGATTCCTCAGAAAAGGGTAA
Organism: Bombina bombina; assembly: GCF_027579735.1. Taxonomy (NCBI): domain Eukaryota; kingdom Metazoa; phylum Chordata; class Amphibia; order Anura; family Bombinatoridae; genus Bombina; species Bombina bombina. The sequence continues at coordinate 1,220,306,765 of NC_069499.1, forward strand.
CCTTTTTGGATTTCCAAATAGATTCAGTGTCCATGACTTTGTCTCTAACAGAAAAGAGACGTCTGAAATTGGTTTCAGCTTTACGAAACCTTCAGTCTCAATCTTTCCCTTCGGTAGCTTTGTGCATGGAAATTTTAGGTCTCATGACTGCTGCATCGGACGCAATCCCTTTTGCTCGTTTTCACATAAGATCTCTTCAGCTTTGTATGCTGAACCAATGGTGCAGGGATTATACAAAGATATCACAATTAATATCCTTAAATCCCAATGTTCGATCTTCTCTGACTTGGTGGTTAGATCACCATCGTTTAGTTCAAGGGGCCTCTTTTGTTCGTCCAACCTGGGCTGTGTTCTTAACAGATGCGAGTCTTTCAGGTTGGGGAGCTGTATGGGGATCTCTGACAGCACAGGGGGTTTGGGAATCTCAGGAGGCGAGATTACCAATCAACATTTTGGAACTCCGTGCGATTTTCAGAGCTCTTCAGTTCTGGCCTCTTCTGAAGAGAGAATCGTTTGTTTTCAGACAGACAATGTCACAACCGTGGCATATGTCAATCATCAAGGGGGGACTCACAGTCCTCAGGCTATGAAAGAAGTATCTTGGATACTTGTATGGGCGGAATCCAGCTCCTGTCTAATTTCTGCAGTTCACATCCCAGGTATAGACAATTGGGAAGCGGATTATCTCAGTCGCCAGACGTTACATCCGGGCGAATGGTCTCTTCACCCAGAGGTATTTCTTCAGATTGTTCAAATCTGGGGGCTTCCAGAAATAGATCTGATGGCCTCTCATCTAAACAAGAAACTTCCCAGGTATCTGTCCAGATCCTCAGGCGGAAGCAGTGGACGCATTGTCACGTCCTTGGAATTATCAACCTGCTTATATCTTTCCGCCTCTAGTTCTTCTTCCAAGGGTGATTTCCAAAATCGTAATGGAGCGTTCGTTTGTACTGCTGGTGGCTCCAGCATGGCTACACAGGTTTTGGTATGCGGATCTCGTTCGGATAGCAAGTTGCCAACCTTGGACACTTCCGTTAAGGCCAGACCTTCTGTCTCAAGGCCCATTTTTCCATCAGGATCTCAAATCATTAAATTTGAAGGTATGATGATTGAACGCTTAATACTTAGTCATAGAGGTTTCTCTGACTCAGTGATTAATACTATGTTACAGGCTCGTAAATCTGTGTCTAGAAAGATCTATTACCGAGTCTGGAAGACTTACATTTCTTGGTGTTCTTCACATAAATTCTCTTGGCATTCTTTTAGAATTCCTAGAATTTTACAATTTCTTCAAGATGGTTTGGATAAGGGTTTGTCTGCAAGTACCTTGAAAGGACAAATCTCTGCTCTTTCGGTTCTTTTTCACAGAAAGATTGCTAATCATCCTGATATTCATTGTTTTGTACAGGCCTTGGGCCTCGTATCAAGTCAATCTCTCCTCCTTGGAGTCTCAATTAGGTTCTGAGGGCTTTAAAGGCTCCTCCGTTTGAACCTATGCATTCTCTGGATATTAAATTACTTTCCTGGAAAGTTTTGTTCCTTTTGGCCATCTCTTCTGCTAGAAGAGTTTCTGAGTTATCTGCTCTTTCTTGTGAATCTCCTTTTCTGATTTTTCATCAGGATAAGGCGGTGTTGCTGACTTCATTTAATTTTTTACCTAAGGTTGTGATTTCTAACAACATTAGTAGAGAAATTGTTGTCCCTTCATTGTGTCCTAATCCTAAGAATTCTCTGGAGAGATCTTTATATTCTTTGGATGTAGTAAGAGCTTTGAAATATTATGTTGAAGCTACTAAAGATTTCAGAAAGACTTCTAGTTTATTTGTTATCTTTTCTGGTTCTAGGAAAGATCAGAAGGCTTCTGCCATTTCTTTGGTGTCTTGGTTAAAGTCTTTGATTCATCATGCTTATGTAGAGTCGGGTAAATCCCCGCCTCAAAGGATTACGGCTCATTCTACTAGGTCAGTTTCTACTTCCTGGGCTTTTAGGAATGAAGCTTCTGTTGATCAGATTTGCAAAGCAGCAACTTGGTCTTCTTTGCATACTTTTACTATATTCTACCATTTTGATGTTTTCTCTTCTTCTGAAGCAGTTTTTGGTAGAAAAGTACTTCAGGCAGCTGTTTCAGTTTGATTCTTCTTATAATTTCAGTTTTTTTCATTATAAGATTTAAACTTTTTTGATTTGGGTTGTGGATTATTTTTTTCAGCGGAATTGGCTGTCTTTATTTTATCCCTCCCTCTCTAGTGACTCTTGCATGGAAGTTCCACATCTTGGGTATCTGCTATCCCATACGTCACTAGCTCATGGACTCTTGCTAATTACATGAAAGAAAACATAATTTATGTAAGAACTTACCTGATAAATTCATTTCTTTCATATTGGCAAGAGTCCATGAGGCCCACCCTTTTTTGTGGTGGTTATGATTTTTTTTGTATAAAGCACAATTATTCCAATTCCTTATTTCTGATGCTTTCGCTCCTTTCTTATCACCTCACTTCTTGGCTATTCGTTAAACTGAATTGTGGGTGTGGTGAGGGGTGTATTTATAGGCATTTTGAGGTTTGGGAAACTTTGCCCCTCCTGGTAGGAATGTATATCCCATACGTCACTAGCTCATGGACTCTTGCTAATATGAAAGAAATGAATTTATCAGGTAAGTTCTTACATAAATTATGGTTTTTGTTCCTTTCGAAACTTCAAAGGAAGTCCCTCTACCTCTTCCCCTGCTGCTAAGCAAGAGGGGAATTTTGCTCAATCCAAGTTAGTCTGGAGACCTAACCAGACTTGGAACAAAGGTAAACAGGCCAAGAAGCCTGCTGCTGCTACCAAGACAGCATGAAGGGGTAGCCCCCGATCCGGGACCGGATCTAGTAGGGGGCAGACTTTCTCTCTTTGCTCAGGCTTGGTCAAGAGACGTTCAGGACTCCTGGGCTTTAGAAATTGTAACCCAGGGGTATCTTCTAGATTTCAAAGATTCTCCTCCAAGGGGAAGATTCCATCTTTCTCAATTGTCTGTAAACCAGACAAATGAGAGACGTTCTTACACTGTGTAGAATACCTATATACCATGGGAGTGATCTGCCCAGTTCCGGAAACAGAACAGGGGCAGGTTTTCTACTCCAATCTGTTTGTGGTTCCCAAAAAAGAGGGAACCTTCAGACCAATTTTAGATCTCAAGATCCTAAACAAATTCCTCAGAGTCCCATCCTTCAAGATGGAGACCATTCGGACTATTTAACCAATTATCCAGGAGGGTCAATATATGGTGATGATCCACAAAGATCATCACCAGTTCCTCAGGTTTGCCTTTCTGGACAAGCATTACCAGTTTGTGGCTCTTCCCTTCGGGTTGGCCACAGCTCCCAGAATTTTCACAAAGGTGCTAGGGTCCCTTCTGGCGGTTCTAAGGCCGCGGGGCATAGCAGTGGCGCCTTATCTGGACGATATCTTAATTCAGGCGTCGACTTACCAACTAGCCAAATCTCACACGGACATTGTGTTGGCTTTTCTAGTCTAATGGGTGGAAGGTGAACGTAAAAAAGAGTTCACTTATCCCTCTCACAAGAGTTCCATTCCTGGGAACTCTGATAGATTCGGTGGACATGAAAATTTTTCTGACGGAGGTCAGGAAATCAAAGATTTTAACCACCTGCCGAGCTCTTTATTCCATTCCTCGGCCGTCAGTGGCTCAGTGTATGGAGGTAATCGGACTAATGGTAGCGGCAATGGACATTGTTCCGTTTGCTCGCTTGCATCTCAGATCACTGCAACTATGCATGCTCAAACAGTGGAATGGGGATTATGCAGATTTATCTCCTCAGATAAATCTGGATCAAGAGACCAGAGACTCTCTTCTTTTGTGGTTGTCACAGGATCATCTGTCCCAGGGAATGTGTTTCCGCAGGCCAGCATGGGTCATAGTGACGACAGACGTCAGCCTATTGGGCTGGGGTGCAGTCTGGAATTCCCTGAAAGCACAAGGTTTGTGGACTCCTCCTGATAAATATTCTACTCTATTCTATTCTAGAGCGATATTCAACGCGCTTCAGACGTGGCCTCAGCTGGCTTCGGCCAGATTCATAAGATTCCAGTCGGACAATATCACGACTGTAGCATATATCAATCATCAGGGGGGAACGAAGAGTTCTCTAGCGATGATAAAGGTTACCAAAATAATTCGATGGGCAGAGACTCACTCTTGCCATCTATCAGCAATCTATATCCCAGGAGTGGAATGGAACTGGGAAGCGGATTTTCTAAGTCGTCAAACTTTTCATCTAGGGGAGTGGGAACTCCATCCGGAGGTGTTTGCACAATTGATTCAGCAATGGGGCACACCAGAATTGGATCTGATGGCGTCTCGTCAGAACGCCAAACTTCCTTGTTACGGGTCCAGGTCAAGGGATCCTCAGGCAGTACTGATAGATGCTCTAGCAGTACCCTGGTTGTTCAACCTGGCTTATGTGTTTCCACCATTTCCTCTCCTTCCTCGTTTGATTGCCAGAATCAAACAGGATAGAGCTTCGGTGACTTTGATAGCACCTGCGTGGCCATGCAGGACTTGGTATGCAGACCTGGTGGACATGTCATCTCTTCCACCATGGACTCTGCCACTGAGACAGGACCTTCTGATTCAAGGTCCGTTCCAGCATCCAAATCTAGTTTCTCTGCGGCTGACTGCTTGGAGATTGAACGCTTGATTTTATCCAAGCGGGGTTTCTCTGAGTCGGTCATAAATACCCTGATTCAGGCTTGAAAGCCTGTCACTATGAAAATTTATCATAAGATATGGCGTAAATATCTTTATTGGTGCAAATCCAAAGGCTACTCATGGAATAAGATCAGGATTCCTAGGATTTTGTCCTTTCTCCAAGATGGATTGGAGAATGGGTTATCAGCTAGTTCCTTAAAGGGACAGATATCTGCTTTATCAATTCTACTGCACAAGCGTCAGGCAGATGTTCCAGACGTTCAGTCGTTCTGTCGGGCTTTAGTTAGAATCAAGCCTGTGTTTAAACCTGTTGCTCCGCCATGGAGTCTGAATTTAGTTCTTAAAGTTCTTCAAGGGGCTCCGTTTGAATTTATGCATTCCATAGATATTAAGCTTCTATCTTGGAAAGTTCTGTTTTTAGTTGCTATCTCTTCGGCTCGAAGATTTTCTGAACTATCTGCGTTGCAATGCGACTCGCCTTACCTTGTTTTCCATGCTGACAAGGTAGTTTGGCGTACCAAACCTGGATTCCTTCCTAAGGTGGTTACTAATAGGAATATCAATTAGGAAATTGTTGTTCCTTCTCTGTGTCCTAATCCTTACTCTAAGGAGCGTCTGTTGCACAACTTGGACGTGGTTCGTGCTTTGAAGTTTTACTTGCAAGCAACCAAGGATTTCGTCAAACATCATCTTTGTTTGTTGTCTATTCTGGAAAACTTAGAGGTCAAAAAGCTACGGCTACCTCTCTTTCTTTTTGGCTGAAAAGCATCATCCGTTTGGCATACGAGACTGCTGGACAGCAGCCTCCTGAAAGGATTACAGCCCACTCTACTAGAGCGGTGGCTTTCACATGGGCTTTTAAAAATTAAGCTTCTGTTGAACAGATTTGTAAGGCTGCGACTTAGTCTTCGCTTCATACCTTTTCAAAATTTTTCAAATTTGATACTTTTGCTTCTTTGGAGGCTATTTTTGGGAGAAAAGTTCTTCAAGCAGTGGTGCCTTCTGTTTAACCATCTGTCTTGTCCCTCCTGTTCATCTGTGTCCTGTAGCTTTGGTATTGTATCCCACAAGTAAAGGATGAATCTGTGGACTTGTCGTACCTTATAGAAGAAAAGTAAATTTATGCTTACCTGATAAATTAATTTCTTCTATGGTACGAGTCCACGGCCCGCCCTGTCATTTTAAGACAGATTATATTTTTTTATTTTAAACTTCAGTCACCTCTGCACCTTTTAGTTTCTCCTTTTTCTTCCTGTACCTAAAGGAGGAGTAAAATAGACAGCTCTGCTGTGGTGCTCTTTGCCACTTCCTGTTAGCAGGAGGATAATATCCCACAAGTAAAGGATGAATCCGTGGACTCGTCGTACCATAGAAGAAATTAATTTATCAGGTAAGCATAAATTTACTTTTTGCAGAGTACACACTATGTATAATAGCAAATTAACACAAACTATGACATAGATATTCACAATCTCAACCACGCTCTCTTGCTCACACACGGACACACGTTCGCACACACACTCGCTCACACACACTCACACACACACGCTCGCTCACACGCTCGCACACACACACGCTCTTGCACAAACGCTCTCGCACACACATGCTCGCTCACGCACGCACACACACACGCTCGCACACACACTCTCTCTCACACACACACTCGCTCGCACACATGCTCGCACACACACGCTCGCACACACAAACTCGCTCGCACAGATAAAGACACTCATGTCCTCACACACTAACACGATACTCATAGTGTCATACACATTCTCTCTGTCTCTCACACATTCTTTCATACACACACTCTCTCTCTTTCTCTCTCACACAAAGATACTGACAGACACACACCACAGCTAAGCATCATGTAGGAGCCGCCACTCAGTAAGAAGAACAGTTGTAGTGCAGTATTACTAGTAGTAGTAGTGCAGCATTAACACACATGGATAAACATGTCATGCTCACATGGTTCAGGCCAAACCAAGCACTCTTGAGTCATGCACAGCTAAAACATTTTTGCAGAGTAAACACTATGTATAATAGCAAATTAACACAAACTCTCACATAGATATTCACAATCTCAACCATACTCTCTTGCGCTCTCACACAGACTCGCTCTCACACACACACTCGCTCTCACACACACTCGCTCTCACACACACTCGCTCTCACACACACTCGCTCTCACACACACTCGCTCACACACACACTCGCTCTCACACACACTCGCTCTCACTCACTCACACTTGCTCACACACACACACACTAACACATATACTCACACACATTTTCTCTCACACACATACACAGTCTTTCTCTCTCTCTCACACACACACACACGTTTTCACACATAGACTCACACCTACACACAGAGACACCCGCCATAGCTTAGCATCATTAGGAGCCGCCACTCAGCAAGAAGAACAGTAGTAGTGCAGTACTACTAGGCAACGTACATTTGCACCAAATTTCCCACAACATCCGGACTTGTATGTCTGACTACGCTTCAAACCCGGACACACTAATGTAAACCCGGACTGTCCGGGTCTTTTCCCAACAGGTGGCAACCCTAGTTAAACATCTGAGTATTTACAGAAGGAGAAGGAGAAACAGTAGGCATAATTGTCATTGTGCAGCAAATCTGGGTGCCTCTACATTCTGCATATATCAATTTCCTCTTAAGGCAGATAAGACTATTTACCTCTTGTCAGATAGCTTCTTTGGCCAGGAAAAGGAAGTATTAAGTGATAGCTTCTCATTCTTTCAGGAAGCTGAAGATCCTGGTTTACATGCTACCCAATTGAGTATAAGCCTAACAAACATGTAATCAGTGTAGGATCTTTTGTAAGGCAAGATATACTACAGAAAGACCAATTAAATGTTGTTATCCATGTACTATAATAGTATACTAATATACTGAGAAAAAATCTTAGGTGTATTTGGCTTGTCATTCCTATCAAGTTGAGGGGGGTGTAACTGGTGGCTCTACAGTCTCAGAATTTCCCTTTATAGCCAAATTTGAATTTACCACTTTTTGTTTAGTCATTATGAATCCACTGCAAGTTTGCCCTTTGGGCAGGAAGAGAGGGGCACTCCCCCCGGACCCCGTGCTTTGGGGTGTCCCACACTTTCATCAGGGGTGAAGGTAGGAGAAGGTACATTGTAAATCTGGTATTTAGTTTCTGATGAAGTGTTTATGGTATCAGGAGGTGTAATATATAGCAGTGTTCTCCCCAGGACCTTTTTAGCGGTTGTACCACACAGCTGATTTCACTGACCACCCGGCTAAAATTTTAACCAATATTAAGCTAATATTAAAAATATTCAATTTTTAGTGCACATATTATTAAATACATTTATGTTAAATTATGCAATTAATCTGTGGTTTAAATAACAGAAAATTAAATAATATTTGAAAATATTATGCTGCTCCCACCCGGCTGGCAAAATTTTCTGTGGAGAACAATGTTATTTCTCCTGTTAAGTGTAGTCAGTCCACGGGTCATCCATTACTTATGGGATATTAACTCCTCCCTAACAGGAAGTGCAAGAGGATCACCCAAGCAGAGCTGCTATATAGCTCCTCCCCTCTACGTCACACCCAGTCATTCTCTTGCACCTAACTAATAGATAGGATGTGTGAGAGGAGTGTGGTTATTAAATTTAGTTTTTATTTCTTCAATCAAAAGTTTGTTGTTTTAAACAGCACCGGAGTGTGTTGTTTCTTCTCAGGCAGTATTAGAAGAAGAATCTACCTGAGTTTGTGTATGATCTTAGCGGACGTAACTAAGATCCATTTGCTGTTCTCGGCCATTCTGAGGAGCGAGGTAACTTCAGAACAGGGGACAGCGGGCAGGGTTCACCTGCAAAGAGGTATGTTGCAGTATATTATTTTCTAAGGAATGGAATTGACTGAGAAAATACTGCTAATACCAATATAATGTAAGTACAGCCTTAAATGCAGTAGTAGCAACTGGTATCAGGCTGTTATGTATGTATGTTGGCACTAAAGTATTTCTGGGGAATGTCACTTCACTAAGAAAATACGGTATACATATAACTTATAGCCTTTCTGCAGTGATAGCGACTAGCAACAGGCTTTTCTTATTATTTCATAGATTTAAAACGTTTACTGGCAGGTTAATCGTTTTTCTCTCTGAGGTACTTGGTGAAAAATTTATGGGCATTATTTTCCACTTGGCTGTCGTTTATTTTGAATAAAATCAGTTTACTGTGCTTCCCCACTGCTGTATTATGAGTGGGAGGGGCCTATTTTGGCGCTTTTACTACGCATTAAAAATTCAGTCACAGTCTTCCTTATTCTCCCTGCATGATCCAGGACGTCTCTACAGAGCTCAGGGGTCTCCAAAACTAGTTTGAGGGAGGTAATCACTCACAGCAGACCTGTGAGACTGTGCTTTGACTGTGATAAAAACGTATTTATTTTATTTGTTATTCCTTTTTTGGTATTAAGGGGTTAATAATCCATTTGCTAATGGGTGCAATCCTTTGCTAAATTAATGCATTTCATGTGAAAAATTGATTGCTATAACTAAACCGGTTCATTGTTATCTCAATGTGACAGTTTTTTTGTGTGCTTCTTAAAGGCACAGTAACGTTTTTTATATTGCTTGTAAATTCATTTGAAAAGTATTTTCCAAGCTTGCTAGTCTAATTGCTAGTTTGTTTAAACATGTCTGACACAGAGGAATCTCTTTGTGCAATATGTTCAAAGGCCAATGTGGAGCCCAATAGAAATTTATGTACTAATTGCATTGATGCTACTTTAAATAAAAGCCAATCTGTACATGTTAAGAAAAATTCACCAGACAACGAGGGGGAAGTTATGCCGACTAACTTGCCTCACGTGTCAGTACCTGCATCTCCCGCTCAGGAGGTGCGTGATATTGTAACGCCAAGTACATCAGGGCGGCCATTACAAATCACTTTACAAGACATGTCTAATGTTATGACTGAAGTTTTATCTAAATTGCCAGAACTTAGGGGCCATGTCTGATACTGCGTCACAATTTGCAGAACATGAAGACGGAGAGCTTCATTCTGTGGGTGACGGATCTGATCCAAATAAACTGGATTCAGACATTTCAAATTTTAAATTTAAGCTTGAGAACCTCCGTGTATTACTAGGGGAGGTGTTAGCGGCTCTGAATGATTGTAACACGGTTGCAATCCCAGAGAAAATATGTAGGTTGGATAAATATTTTGCGGTACCGACGTGTACTGACGTTTTTCCTATACCTAAGAGACTTACTGAAATTGTTAACAAGGAGTGGGATAGACCCGGTGTGCCTTTCTCACCCCCTCCTATATTCAGAAAAATGTTTCCAATAGACGCCACCACACGGGACTTATGGCAAACGGTCCCTAAGGTGGAGGGAGCAGTTTCTACTTTAGCTAAGCGTACCACTATCCCGGTGGAGGTATCCCGGTGGAGGATAGCTGTGCCTTTTCAGATCCAATGGATAAAAAGTTAGAGGGTTACCTTAAGAAAATGTTTGTTCAACAAGGTTTTATATTGCAACCCCTTGCATGCATTGCGCCTGTCACGGCTGCGGCGGCATTCTGGTTTGAGTCTCTGGAAGAGACCCTTGACACAGCTCCATTGGATGAGATTACACACAAGCTTAAAGCCCTTAAGCTAGCTAATTCATTTATTTCTGATGCCGTAGTACATTTAACTAAACTTACGGCTAAGAATTCCGGATTCGCCATTCAGGCGCGCAAAGCGCTGTGGCTAAAATCCTGGTCAGCTGATGTGACTTCTAAATCTAAATTGCTTAACATACCTTTCAAGGGGCAGACATTATTCGGGCCCGGTTTGAAAGAAATTATCGCTGACATTACGGGAGGTAAGGGCCATGCCCTGCCTCAAGACAGAGCCAAACCAAGGGCTAGACAGTCTAATTTTCGTGCCTTTCGTAACTTCAAGGCAGGAGCAGCATCAACTTCCTCTGCTCCAAAACAGGAAGGAACTGTTGCTCGCTACAGACAAGGCTGGAAACCTGCTGCTGCCCCTAAGACAGCATGAAGTGAGGGCCCCCAATCCGGAAACGGATCTAGTAGGGGGCAGACTTTCTCTCTTCGCCCAGGCTTGGGCAAGAGATGTCCAGGATCCCTGGGCGTTGGAGATCATATCTCAGGGATATCTTCTGGACTTCAAAACTTCTCCTCCAAAAGGGAGATTTCATCTTTCAAGGTTGTCAACAAACCAGATAAAGAAAGAGGCGTTTCTACGCTGTGTACAAGATCTTTTACTAATGGGAGTGATCCACCCGGTTCCGCGGTCGGAACACGGACAAGGGTTTTACTCAAATCTGTTTGTGGTTCCCAAGAAAGAAGGAACCTTCAGACCAATATTGGATTTAAAGATCCTAAACAAATTCCTAAGAGTTCCATCGTTCAAAATGGAAACTATTCGGACAATCTTACCCATGATCCAAAGGGGTCAGTACATGACCACAGTGGATTTAAAGGATGCCTACCTTCACATACCGATTCACAAAGATCATTACCGGTATCTAAGGTTTGCCTTCCTAGACAGGCATTACCAGTTTGTAGCTCTTCCCTTCGGGTTAGCTACTGCTCCAAGAATCTTTACAAAGGTTCTGGGTTCTCTTCTGGCGGTACTAAGACCGCGAGGAATATCGGTAGCTCCGTACCTAGACGACATTCTGATACAAGCGTCAAGTTTCCAAACTGCCAAGTCTCATACAGAGTTAGTACTGGCATTTCTAAGGTCACATGGGTGGAAAGTGAACGAAGAAAAGAGTTCTCTATTGCCACTCACAAGAGTTCCCTTCTTAGGGACTCTTATAGATTCTGTAGAAATGAAGATTTATCTGACAGAGGTCAGGTTAACAAAACTTCTAAATGCTTGCCGGGTCCTTCATTCCATTCCACACCCGTCAGTGGCTCAATGCATGGAGGTAATCGGCTTAATGGTAGCGGCAATGGACATAGTACCCTTTGCACGCCTGCATCTCAGACCACTGCAATTGTGCATGCTAAGTCAGTGGAATGGGGATTACTCAGATTTGTCCCCTATGCTGAATCTGGATCAAGAGACCAGAAATTCTCTTCTATGGTGGCTCTCTCGGCCACATCTATCCAAGGGGATGCCCTTCAGCAGGCCAGATTGGACGATTGTAACAACAGACGCCAGCCTGATAGGTTGGGGCGCTGTCTGGAATTCCCTGAAGACTCAGGGATCTTGGACTCAGGAGGAGAGTCTCCTTCCCATAAATATTCTGGAATTAAGAGCAGTTTTCAATGCCCTTCTGGCTTGGCCTCAGTTAGCAACTCTGAGGTTCATCAGGTTTCAGTCGGACAACATCACAACTGTGGCTTACATCAACCATCAGGGAGGGACAAGGAGTTCCCTAGCAATGATGGAAGTCTCAAAGATAATTCACTGGGCAGAGTCTCACTCTTGCCACCTATCAGTGATCCACATCCCAGGCGTGGAGAACTGGGAAGCGGATTATCTAAGTCGCCAGACTTTTCATCCGGGGGAGTGGGAACTTCATCCGGAGGTCTTTGCCCAAATACTTTGGCGTTGGGGCAAACCAGATCAGGATCTCATGGCGTCTCGCCAGAACGCCAAACTTCCTTATTACCGATCCAGGTCCAGAGACCCGGGAGCGGTTCTGATAGATGCTCTGACAGCACCTTGGGTCTTCAACATGGCTTATGTGTTTCCACCCTTCCCGATGCTTCCTCGATTGATTGCCAGGATCAAACAGGAGAGAGCATCAGTGATTCTAATAGCGCCTGCGTGGCCACGCAGGACCTGGTATGCAGATCTAGTGGACATGTCGTCCTGTCCACCATGGTCTCTACCTCTGAGACAGGACCTTCTGGTGCAGGGTCCTTTCAAACATCCAAATCTAATTTCTCTGAGGCTGACTGCATGGAGATTGAACGCTTGATTCTATCAAAGCGTGGATTCTCGGAGTCAGTGATTGATACCTTGATACAGGCTAGGAAGCCTGTTACCAGGAAAATTTACCATAAAATATGGCGCAAATACTTGCATTGGTGCGAATCCAAGAGTTACTCATGGAGTAAGGTTAGGATTCCTAGGATATTGTCTTTTCTACAAGAAGGTTTAGAAAAGGGTTTATCCGCTAGTTCGTTAAAGGGACAGATCTCAGCTTTGTCCATCCTTTTACACAAACGTCTGTCAGAAGTTCCAGACGTTCAGGCTTTTTGTCAGGCTTTGGCCAGGATTAAGCCTGTGTTTAAAACTGTTGCCTCACCATGGAGCTTAAACTTAGTTCTTAACGTTTTACAGGGTGTTCCGTTTGAACCCCTTCATTCCATTGATATCAAGCTGTTATCTTGGAAAGTTCTGTTTTTAATGGCTATTTCCTCGGCTCGAAGAGTCTCTGAGTTATCTGCTTTACATTGTGATTCTCCTTATCTGATTTTCCATTCAGACAAGGTAGTTCTGCGTACTAAACCTGGGTTCTTACCTAAGGTAGTCACTAACAGGAATATCAATCAAGAGATTGTTGTTCCTTCATTGTGCCCTAATCCTTCCTCAAAGAAGGAACGACTTCTGCACAATCTGGACGTTGTCCGTGCCCTGAAATTTTATTTACAGGCAACTAAAGATTTTCGACAAACTTCTTCCCTGTTTGTCGTCTATTCTGGACAGAGGAGAGGTCAAAAGGCTTCGGCTACCTCTCTCTCCTTCTGGCTTCGTAGTATAATACGTTTAGCCTATGAGACTGCTGAACAGCAGCCTCCTGAAAGAATTACAGCTCATTCTACCAGAGCTGTGGCTTCCACTTGGGCCTTTAAAAATGAGGCCTCTGTTGAACAGATTTGCAAGGCTGCGACTTGGTCTTCACTTCACACTTTTTCCAAATTTTACAAATTTGACACTTTTGCTTCTTCGGAGGCTGTTTTTGGGAGAAAGGTTCTTCAGGCAGTGGTTCCTTCCGTGTAAAGATCCTGCCTGTCCCTCCCGTCATCCGTGTACTTTTAGCTTTGGTATTGGTATCCCATAAGTAATGGATGACCCGTGGACTGACTACACTTAACAGGAGAAAACATAATTTATGCTTACCTGATAAATTCCTTTCTCCTGTAGTGTAGTCAGTCCACGGCCCGCCCTGTTTTTTATGGCAGGTCTAAATTTTAAATTATACTCCAGTCACCACTGCACCCTATAGTTTTTCCTTTCTCGTTTGGTTTTCGGTCGAATGACTGGGTGTGACGTAGAGGGGAGGAGCTATATAGCAGCTCTGCTTGGGTGATCCTCTTGCACTTCCTGTTAGGGAGGAGTTAATATCCCATAAGTAATGGATGACCCGTGGACTGACTACACTACAGGAGAAAGGAATTTATCAGGTAAGCATAAATTATGTTTTTTTATATAGCATGTGCTAAATGATGGGACAGGGGCTGGCCATTCATGGGATAGGGCATACAGGGGAAGCGTCCCACTGTTTTTACCCATTTTCCATAAATTGGTAGCTTCAGCTTTTGTGGTCTATAATATAGTGCCATTGAACGTCAAATTACTTTTTATCACAAAACCCATACTCCATTTCTATCTAAATCCATACTCATCTCCAGTGTCAGCTCATTATAGATTAAAGGCAATGGGGCTGATTTATCAATCTCCGTATGTGATACTCGCCGTAAACAGAAGTTATGAAGCAGCAATCTAAAGTCCGCTGCTCCATAACATGTCCGCCTGCTCTGAGGCCACGGACAGAAATCAACCTGATCTAATAGGATCGGGCTGATTGACACCCCCTGCTAGTGGATTGGCCACAAATCGGCAGGGGGTGGCATTGCACCAGCAGTTCACAAGAAGTGCTGATGCAATGATAAATGCAGACAGAGAATGCTGTCGGCATTTATCAATGTGCGGCGGACATGATACGCTACATTAATAAATATACCCCCGCGTATCTTCTCAAGTTTACAGACTTACAGACTTTCATAGCCGCAAACTATGAAAATACACTAAAAATGTAAAGGGATATTTTATACAAAAATGTTCTTTCATTTATATGAGAGAACTAATTTAATATGTTTGCATGAAAAAAAGGTTTGCAAAAGCTATTTAAATGTATATTCTAGTAGGAGAGACAACACTCCACAAACCTGAAAAGAAAAAAAGTATGTTTATTTAGCACAGGAATGTTCATAAAAAAATTATATTAGATTGTCCTTTTTAGATGGAAGAAAGAAAAAAAACTGCATGGTTTCATTTCTATTTGATTGTATGCCTTTCTGAAAAATAATATAATAATCACGGTTTTATTTCTTCTTAAAGACACGATGAGTCCACGGATCATCTTCATTACTTATGGGATATTCACTTCCTGGTCAGCAGGAAGAGGCAAAGAGCACCACAGCAGAGCTGTTAAATAGCTCCACCTTTCCCCCCCACTCCAGTCATTCTCTTTGCCTACGTTAGTGATAGGAAGCAGGTAAAGTGAGGTGTTAGTTTTGATTCTTCATTCAAGAGTTTTTTATTTTAGGAGTAGTGCCAGAGAGTGCTACTTAGTTCTGGGGTGTAGCCTAGTCCATATCAGTCTCTACAGTAGAGCTCTGGTGGCTTTAGCGCTATGGGAACTGGTGGGATATAATTCTCACTGCGCCTCCCATTTTCAGCTGCCCCATATCCTTCAGCTTGAGATTATTACTGACTCAGCATTGCTTATGTCTCAGGCCAATGTGAGGGAGAGGACCTTTCAAGCTTGGGAACTGCCATACTGCCAGGCAGTGTTTGAGGTAAGTACTGCCTTTTTCTGGGATCTAAGGAGTCTCAGTGTTTGTTTCATTAGCACTTCGGTACATAAGGGGTTAATAGTAAACTTTACTTATGTGGGGACAGTTTCAGACTTTCAGAAAAGAAGTCTTACTTGGGCAGTGATTAGGTGCAGGCACTGGGGCAGGAGTTATGTTGCTAAGTTTATTTTCACTAAAATGGAAGGCTCTGGTGGTTTCACTTTAGTTTTTTCCCTGAGAGGGAAGCAGAGACTTGCAGCACGCCCACGAAGGGCGGGACTTCCTGTTTTTTGGAGCCTCTGCTTGTAGCACTATTTCCAAGCAGTTTCAGGTCTTCACATGTGCTGTACTGGGGTTTATCTGGGCTAGAGCAGCATGTAGAACACTTTTCATGCGCTTTTAGCACAGATGCGGTCCTAGTTCGGTTTTTCTGGCAGGTTGCAGTAACGGATCGTTTCTACAAGGGATCCGGTAGCATTGGTTAAGGTAGGAGCACCTCAGCAGGTTGCTGTGGTGCAGAGGTTTAATTATTGCTTAATTTTTCTAACCGTTTTGTAACTACAGCAAAATTTGCAGTTTGTCAAGAGAAAGAAAAAACGTTTAAATTTAAAGAGACAGTAACGGTTTTTAATAATTTTATTTTATTGTTATTCCCAGTATTTTTTCTGCTCAATACCAATATTTTATGTGAAAAAATGGACCAAAATGAGGTGCAAGCTGTTACATGTGCTTTATGTCTTGATGCAAATGTGGAACCACCAATCCCTTTCTGTCCTACATGTATTGAAAGGACTGTGAATTTTAGGGATAACATTTTTGCTGAGCCAATCTCCTCTCAGACAGATGTTGTCCAAGAGTCCTCTGATGAGGGTCAATTTCTGCAGCAACTTTCTCCCCAAGTGTCCCAAAAATTATCGCCCTCACCAGCAGTGCCCTGCACGTCTACTGCAGTTCCTTCTGGAATTTCACTACAGGACATAGCTTCTCTTATGTGTACTACTATCTCTGATGCTCTGTCTGCCTTTCCAATGTTGCAGGGCCATCGCAAGAGAAAGTCCATTTCTGCAGTTAGCGAGGTTTCTAATGCTGTGGTAGCTATCTCAGAAGTCTCTTCTCACAGATCTGAGGAAGAGAGGAAGAGGTTCCTGCTCTGGCATCTGAAGGAGAAATCTCAGGTTCGGAGGAGGTGTTACCTTTGACCGACTC
Organism: Bombina bombina; assembly: GCF_027579735.1. Lineage (NCBI taxonomy): Eukaryota > Metazoa > Chordata > Amphibia > Anura > Bombinatoridae > Bombina > Bombina bombina. Next base: position 1,220,323,461 of record NC_069499.1, read on the forward strand.
AGAAGTGCTATCTTTCAGGTTTAAACTGGAACATGATAGTGACTCCACAGTGATGGTTGTCCCCCCCAAAGTCTAGCAAATTAAACAGATATTATGAGGTACCTTCCTTTACATCATCCTGGGAGATTGAAGCAGTTTGGAGCTCCCTAAGGGCTCAGGGGATATGGTCTCAGACATAGTTTCTTTTGCCCATAAACATTCTGGAACTGAGAGCGATCTACAATGCTCTCCTGACCTGGCCTCATCTAGCTTCGGATCAGTTTATTTGGTTCCAGACAGACAACATAACATCAGTGGCCTACATCAATCATCAGGGAGGAACAAGGAGTTCCTTGGCGATGACAGAGGTTTTCAAAATAATTCAGTGGGCGGAGGCCCATTCTTGTTGTCTGTCGGCAATCCACATCCCAGGGATGGACAACTGGGAGGAGGATTTTCTGAGCAGACAGACCTTTCATCCGGGAGAGTGGGAACTTCATCCAGACGTGTTCTCCAGTCTGATCCTCAAATGGGTTCTGCCGGAGTTGGATCTCATGGTATCCAGGCAGAATGCCAAACTTCCCAGGTACGGGTCAAGATCCAGAGATCCTCAGGTGGAGCTGATAGATGCTCTGGTGGCCCCTTGGTCCTTCAATCTAACATATCTGTTTCCTCCATTTGCTCTCCTTCCGCGAGTGATTGCCCGGATCAAACAGGAAAGGGCTTCAGTGATTCTCATAGCACCGGCCTGGCCTCGCAGGATCTGGTATGCAGACCTGGTGGAGATGTCGTCTCTACCTCCTTGGAGGCTTCCGCTTCGAAAGGACCTTCTGATTCAAGGACCCTTCCATCATCCAAATCTAGATTCTCTGAAGCTGACTGCTTGGAGATTGAACGGTTGATTCTAGCCAAGCGAGGTTTTTCTGACTCAGTCACAGACACTTTGATTCAGGCTCGTAAGCCTGTCATTAGAAAGATTTATCACAAGATTTGGCGTAAATACCTTTATTGGTGTGAATCCAAGGGCTACTCCTGGAGTAGAGTTAGGATTCCTAGGATTTTATCTTTTCTCCAGGAAGGATTGGAGAAAGGATTATCTACAAGTTCTTTAAAGGGTCAAATTTCAGCATTATCTATCCTGTTACAGAAGCGTCTAGCTGATGTCCCTGATGTTCAGTCTTTTTGTCAGGCCTTAACCAGAATTAGGCCTGTGTTTAGACCAGTTACTCCTCCATGGAGTCTTAATTTAGTTCTCAAGGTTCTTCAAGGGGTTCCGTTTGAACCTATGCATTCCTTAGATATCAAGTTGTTATCTTGGAAGGTTTTATTTTTGGTAGCGATTTCTTCTGTTCGTAGAGTGTCTGAACTTTCAGCATTACAACGTGAGCCCCCTTACCTTATTTTTCATGCGGATAAGGTTGTCTTAAGTACGAAATTTGGATTTCTTTCCAAGGTGGTTTCTGATCGGAACATTAATTAGGAAATTGTTGTAACTTCCTTGTGTCCTAATCCTTCTTCTGAGAAGGAGAGGCTCTTACACAATTTGGATGTAGTTCATGCTTTAAAGTTTTATTTACAGGCGACTAAAGACTTTCGCCAGTTTTCCTCTTTGTTTGTGGTATTTTCAGGCAAACGTAGGGGACATAAAGCTACGGCTGTTTCTCTTTCTTTGTGGCTGAAGAGTATTATACGTTTGGCTTACAAAACTGCTGGACAGCAGCCTCCTGAGAGGATTACGGCTCATTCCACTAGGGCTGTTGCTTCCTCATGGGCATTCAAAAATGAAGCTTCTGTGGAACAGATTTGCAAGGCTGCAACTTGGTCTTCTCTTCACACTTTTACAAAATTTTACAAATTTGATACTTTTGCCTTGGCTGAGGCGGCTTTTGGGAGAAAGGTTCTTCATGCAGTGGTCCCTTCCGTTTAGGTATCCTGTCTTGTCCCTCCCGTATCATCCGTGTACTCTAGCTTGGGTATTGGATCCCATAAGTAATGAAGATGATACGTGGACTCATCGTGTCTAAGAAGAAAAGAAAATTTATGCTTACTTGATACATTTATTTCTTCTTAGACACGATGAGTCCACGGCCCGCCCTGTCATTTTTAGAAAGGATGTTTTTTATTGTAAACTTCAGTCACCTCTGCACCTTGGCTTTTCCTTTCTCTTCCTAACTTCGGTCGAATGACTGGAGTGGGAGGGAAGGGAGGAGCTATTTAACAGCTCTGCTGTGGTGCTCTTTGCCTCTTCCTGCTGACCAGGAAGTGAATATCCCATAAGTAATGAAGATGATCCGTGGACTCATCGTGTCTAAGAAGAAATAAATTTATCAGGTAAGCATACATTTTCTTTTTTTTAAATTAATTATTTACTGATAACATTGCAAAGCACTGTTCAAGTGGATGTGACAATACACATACGACCAGATTACGAGTGGAGCGTAAATGTTTGCACCTGATTGATAAGGGATTCATCGGGAGAATGGGGGTTGCGCTCGTTGGGCTTACCGCTGGTATTACGAGTTGAAAGTAAGTGCTATCGCTTGAGCGCAATCGTGATTTACAATAGAATGATTACCACAACTTCAGAGCTCTGGTTAACTGTTTCACAAACAAAAAAGTTGCACAAAACACATCAAAAATACATTACAAAGTACAGTTACTGTACACTCATAATAACACCATCTAATAAAGGCTCAAAGATATGAGGGCTCAGGTGTTAGGGGAAAAAAAGGCAGAGAAATGGCTTTAACATAGAGATAGGGACGAAACTACATGGGGTGCAGAGGTCGCAACTGCGACTTGGCCTCTGAGAGTGGGGGCCCAGCTTCAAAATTTTTTTTTTTTTAAATGTCTTAAATAAAAAACGTTGACCTGCACTGATATCATGTGAGTGTGACATGATGCCTCACTAGTGTCTTTGACTACAGGGGTTAGAGTTTCTGTTTTACCCATTGGTGTTTGTGTGTGTGTGTATGTGACTGTGTGCGTATTTATGCATGTATGTGTGTGTATGTTTGTGGAAACAGCAAATTACAGACCTTGTTACTACAGGGGGTAAACAGTGTCACTATACGGTACCACTATATGCAGTTAGAGTTGCCACCTCAGCCATGTTTTCTTGGACACTTATGAGTTATACATGCTGCAGGGTGTGCAGGTAAGAACATGTATTGCGTTTCTGGACAGCACTATTCATATTCCTCCCTGCACACCCTGCAGCATGTGTAACTTATAAGTGTTTTGTATTTTAAGGGATGGGTGGCAACTCTAATATACAGTACGGGGGGGGGGGGCTGGACCATGTCACTGACTACTATGGTCATTTTATAAAGTACTTGGGTGGGTAGGGTCAGGCCAGCCATCTCACCGGCAGATTACAGACTGTGTCACTAACTCACTATATACAGTACTGGTGGGTTAAACAGTGTCACTATATACAGTAATAGGGGGTCAGACCATCTCACAGACTGTGGGCACAGGGTACCTCCTTTTGCAGACATGTAACCTGATTCACATTTTTTTCTGTGTTAAATGTAAGAAAGAAAGAAAAAAGAACAAAAATGTATCAAATTCACCTTTTTTTTTTTTTTTTGAAGAGGGGTGGGGGGTCCTTCTTAGATTCTTGCACCTGGGCCCTGTCGTGTCTAGTTACGCCTCTGATAGAGATACGTACATATACGTGTCTAAACATATACACATATAAACACATAAATACATATGTAGACATATATATACAGTGTATATATATATATATATATATATATATATATATATATATATATATATTTGTGCATTGGAGCCCTTTGCAGTTAAATAGATGAGAACGTGTTAAAGCATATTTATGCAATATTTATTTTTTATAAAGGTGTTAACTATGTATTTCCTGTAAATATTTTACATTCCAATGTTCTGCGCATAGCAGAATATGTTCTTTGTATTTGTAAATAGTTTGCGCGAGAGTGGGGTGTTTTTTTCCAACTTTTTTTTTCTCCATTGACTTCTATAGGTGAATATGTGAATGCGCACACAATATTCTGAATTTAGATTTTTGCACTTTTAGGATTAGCACAAGAGCAAAAACATTTTACTTGCAACTCGTAATATGAGCGTAACCCAACAAGTGAAAAAAGCTTACTTCTAACGCAATTAACGCTCAAGCGGAAGTGTTAATTTGTGCTTCACCATAATGGGCCAGATTATGAGTGGAGCAAAAAAATTTGCTCGTGAGTGATAAAGGCTTTATCGCAGGGTTTGCTCTCATCGGGCTTACCGCTGGTATTGTGGGTTGAAACTAAACGTGATCACTTGAACACAGTTGCAATTTATGATAAAATAATTACCGTAACTTCAGAGCTTTTGTTAACTGTTTTGCAAAACTAAAAGGTTGCACAAATCACATCAAAAATACATCACAATGTATAGTTACATTGATAACACTATCTAATAAAAAAATATTGCACTCAAAAGTTATAAGGGCTCAAAGATATGAGATCTCAGGTATTGGACATATACATGTCTAAATATGTATGTGTGTATGTGTGTGTGTGTGTATATATATATATATATATATATATATATATATATATATATATATATATATATATATATATATATATATATATATATAATGTGGACTTTCGCTCAGTTTAACTATATAACAAATAAAAGGGTTTTTTTATCTATGAAAACCCAGTGAGTGCAGTATTTTACTGGAGCATAAATACCTATTTAAAAATACTTAGAACATATTCTTGACTGCAAAGGGCTCCAATGCACACACACACACACACACATATATATATATATATATATGATATATATGTATTTACTGTAAACATTTCACATTCCAATGTTATGTACATAACCATGTATGTTCTAAGTATTTTTAAATAGATATTTATATATATATATATATATATATATATATATATATATATATATATATATATATCTGTACCTTATATTGTAGAGAAATACCATCACATATATGTAGAATTATTTATTTATGAATAAATAGAACATATTCTACTATGTGAAGGACATTGGAATGTAAAACATTTATATTTTCATGTTGGGTTTGCGCACATGAGAATATGCAATCGGGTTTGCGCGATAGTGGGGTGTTTTCCACTTTACTCTTCTTCAGTGACTTCTATGGGGAAGTACGTGAACACGCGTGCAATATTTGGGCTCGTTGGGTTAAAGCGAGAGCGAAAACAGTTTACTTTCAACTCATAATACGAGCACAACTTGACGCACGCAAAAAGCTTAATTCTAGTGCAATTAACGCTAGAGCAGGAGCGTTAATTAGTGTTCCACGTGTAATCTAGCCCAATATTGTTATTGTTCCCAAAAAATATATTGTCTTGCATCGTTGTCACTCTTCTTGCTTTTCATTTTTCCTTTGCTTACTTTTCAGGCTGTTTGACGTTGGAGGACAGCGATCAGAACGTAAGAAATGGATACACTGTTTTGAGGACGTCACAGCCATTATTTTCTGTGTCGCACTGAGTGGTTACGATCAGGTTCTTCATGAAGATGAGACGACAGTAAGTGTGTTATGGTCTTGAACTCCCTTAGTCAATAGCTGCTCAGTTCTCAACTTTCTGACATTTTCCAGTGTTCTGTTTCCTTCCTTTATGTTCTAGCCCCTTTGCCTTGTATTCCAGTGCTTTCTGAACCTACCGTGCACTATCCTTCCTACCTAGCATTCAGCTATTTCTTTCATGTAATTGGCAAGAGTCCATGAGCTAGTGATGTATGGGATATACAATCCTACCAGGAGGGGCAAAGTTTACCAAACCTCAAAATGCCTATAAATACACCCCTCACCACACCCACAATTCAGTTTTACAAACTTTGCCTCCTATGGAGGTGGTGAAGTAAGTTTGTGCTTGATTTTCTTCTGTGATATGCTCTTCTCAGCATTTTGAAGCCCGATTCCTCTCAGAGTACAGTGAATGTCAGAGGGATGTGAAGGGAGTATCACCTATTGAATTCTATGGTTTTCCTCACGGGAAATCTTTTCATAGGTTCTCTGTTATCGGTCGTAGAGAACTAGAGATTCATCTTCTACCTCCCTTTTCAGATCGACGATATACTCTCATATTCCATTACCTCTACTGATAACTGTTTCAGTACTGGTTTGGCTATCTGCTATATGTGGATGGGTGTCTTTCGGTAAGTATGTTTTTATTTATTAGACACTCTCAGCTATGGTTTGTAAATTGTGAAAAAATACATATTTAGGAAGTTATTTTTCTTATCTGGGGTATAGTCTTTTCTTCAAAATTGACTGTTTTCATTAATTTTCGCAGCAAAATTTAGGCTTGCGAGGCAGAAAAATGCTGATATTTATTGCATCATTATTGGCGCGAGAATTTTTTTGCCGCAAATTTTTTTTTATGCAAATTCGCCATTTCCAGCGTCTTAGTTGACGCCAGGTTTCCTTGCACAGGGTTGCGTCATTTCAAGATGTTAGCACCAAAAAAATTTTTTGCGTTGCTCGTCTTACTTGGCGCCAAATAATTTTTTAACCCTACTTCCTATATGCCTCTTGCCTTTTTCTATGCTCAGGGGGCTATGCTGTTTCCATTTTTTTCCCATTCCTGAAACTGCCATATAAGGAAATTGATAATTTTGCTTTATATGTTGTTTTTTCTCTTACATTTGCAAGATGTCTCAATCTGATCCTGTCTCAGAAACCACTGTTGGATCCCTGCTGCCTGATAACAGTTCTACCAAAGATAAGTGTTTCTGTTGTAAGTTAGTGGAGATTATATCTCCAGCTGTAGTATGTAGTAGTTGTCATGATAAGCTTTTACATGCAGATAATTTATCCATTAGTACTAGTACAATGTCTGTTGTTCCTTCAACATCTAATGTACATGATATCCCTGTGAATATAAAAGATTTGATTGCTGATACGATTCAGAAGGCTTTGTCTGCAATTCCGCCTTCTAATAAACGTAAAAGTTTAAAGATGATGAATTTTCAAATGACTGAAAACATACTGAATTATCCTCCTCTGATGAGGATCTATCTGATTTAGAAGATCCTACCTCAGATATTGACACTGACAAATCTGCTTATCTCTTTAAGATGGAGTATATTCGTTCCTTGTTGAAAGAAGTGTTAATTACTTTGGATATTGAGGAAACTAGTCCTCTTGATATTAAAACTAGTAAACGTTTAAATTCTGTTTATAAACATCCTGTGGTTACTCCAGAGGTTTTTCCAGTTCCTGATGCTATTTCTGATATGATTTCAAAGGAATGGAATAGGCCTGGTACTTATTTTATTCCTTCTTCTAGGTTGAAAAAGTTGTATCCTTTGCCAGCAGCCAGATTGGAGTTTTGGGGAAAAAAAACTAAAGTTGATGGGGCTATTTCTACTCTTGCCAACGTACTACTATCCCTATGGAAGATAGTACTTCCTTTAAGAATCCTTTAGATAGGAAACTTGAATCTTATCTAAGGAAAGCTTATTTATTTTCTGGCTATCTTCTCAGGCCTGCAATTTCTATAGCTGATGTTGCAGCTGCATCAACCTTCTGGTTGGAAAGCTTAGCGCAACAGGAAACAGATTCTGATTTTTCTAGCATTGTTCACTTGCTTCAACATGCTAATCATTTTATATGTGATGCTATATTTGATATCATAAAAATTGATGTTAAATCTATGTCTTTAACTATTTTAGCTAGAAGAGCTTTGTGGATCAAATATTGGAATGCTGACATGGTATCTAAGTCTAGATTACTATCTCTTTCTTTCCAAGGTAACAATTTATTTGGTTCTCAGTTGGATTCCACTATTTCAACTGTCACTGGGGGGAAGGGAGTTTTTTTACCTCAGGATAAAAGATCTAAAGCTTCTAATCATTTTCGTTCTTTTCAACAGAATAAGGAATAGAAACCAAATCCTTCCCCCAAGGAATCTGGTTCCAATTGGAAGCCATCTTCATGTTGGAATAAATCCAAGCCTTTCCAGTAAATCCAGTGAAGGCTCAGGCTTTTCTGAAGTGTGTTTCAGAGCTAGAGCGTTCAGGGGTAATTATACCAGTTCCGCTTCAGGAACAGGGTCTGGGGTTTTATTCAAATCTATTCATTGTCCCAAAGAAAGAAAATTCATTCAGGTCAGTTCTGGATCTGAAAATTTTGAACCGTTTTGTAAGAGTGCCAACTTTCAAAATGGTGACTATAAGGACTATTCTGCCTTTTGTTCAGCAAGGTCATTATATGTCCACGATAGACTTACAGGATGCATATCTTCACATTCCAATTCATACAGATCACTATCGGTTTCTGAGATTCTCTTTTCTAGACAAGCATTACCAATTTGTCGCTCTTCTATTTGGCCTAGAGACAGCTCCAAGACTTTTTTCAAAGGTTCTCGGTGCCCTACTCTCTGTAATCAGAGAACAGGGTATTGCGGTGTTTCCTTATTTGGACGATATCTTGGTACTAGCTCAGTCTTTACATTCTGCAGAATCTCACACAAATCAACTAGTGTTGTTTATTCAAAGACATGGTTGGAGGATCAATTTACTAAAAAGTTCCTTGATTCCTCAGACAAGGGTCACCTTTTTAGGTTTCCAGATAGATTTAGTGTCCATGACTCTGTCTCTAACAGACAAGAGACAAATAAAATTGGTTTTAGCTTGTCAGAACCTTCAGTCCCAGTCATTCCCTTCAGTGGCTTTGTGCATGGAAGTTTTAGGTCTCATGACTGCAGCATCGGACGTGATCCCCTTTGCTCGTTTTCATATGAGACCTCTCCAGCTTTGTATGCTGAATCAATACTGCAGGTATTATACAAAGATATCACAATTAATATCCTTAAATCCCAATGTTCGACTCTCTCTGACTTGGTGGTTAGACCACCATCGTATAGTTCAAGGGGCCTCCTTTGTTCGTCCAACCTGGACTCTAATCACAAATGTGCTATTTTCATTTTTCAGGGCTCTTCAGGTTTGGCCTATATTGAAGAGAGAGCCATTCATTTGTTTTCAGACAGACAGTGTCACAACTGTGGCATATGTCAATCATCAGGGTGGGACTTGCAGTCCCCAAGCTATGAAAGAAGTATCTCGGATACTTGCTTGGGCAGAATCCAGCTCTTGTATAATTTCTGCTGTATATTATCCCAGGTGTAGACAATTGGGAAGCGGATTATCTCAGCTGTCAGACTTTACATCCGGGGGAGTGGTCACTCCATCCAGATATGTTTTTTCAGATTGTTCAGATGTGGGGTTTTCCAGAAATAGATCTGATGGCTTCACATCTAAACAAGAAACTTCCCAGGTACCTGTCCAGGTCCAGGGATCCTCAGGCGGAGTCAGTGGATGCGTTAGCAGTTCCTTGGTTTTACCAACCTGCTTATATTTCCCCCCCCCCTCTAGTTCTTCTTCCAAGAGTGATCTCCAAGATCATTATGGAACATTTGTTTGTGTTTTTGGTAGCACCAGCATGGCCTCACAGGTTCTGGTATGCGAACCTTGTCCGGATGTCCAGTTGTCAACCTTGGCCACTTCCTTTAAGACCAGATCTTCTGTCTCAAGGACCGTTTCTCCATCAGGATCTCAAATCATTAAATTTGAAGGTATAGAAATTGAACGCTTAGTGCTTAGTCATAGAGGTTTCTCTGACTCAGTAATTGATACTATGTTACAGGCTCGTAAATCTGTTTCTAGGAAGATTTATTATCGAGTTTGGAAGACTTATATTTCATAGTGTTCTTTTCATAAATTCTCCTGGCATTCTTTTAGAATTTTACAGTTTCTTCAGGATGGTTTGGATAAAGGTTTGTCTGCAAGTTCCTTGAAGGGATACATTTCGGCTCTTTCTGTTTTATTTCACAGGAAGATTGCTAAACTTCCTGATATTCACTGTTTTGTTCAGGCTTTGGTCCGTATCAAGCCTGTCATTAAATCAATCTCTCCTCCTTGGAGTCTTAATTTGGTCCTGATAGCTTTACAGGCTCCTCTTTTTGAGCCTATGCATTCTTTGGATATTAAACTACTATCTTGGAAAGTGTTGTTCCTTTTGGCTATCTCTTCTGCTAGAAGAGTTTCTGAATTATCTGCTCTTTCTTGTGAGTCACCTTTTCTGATTTTTCATCAAGATAAGGCAGTTTTGCGGACTTCATTTAAATTTTTACCTAAAGTTGTGAATTCTAGCAACATTAATAGCGAAATTGTTGTCCCCTCTTTGTGTCCTAATCCTAAGAATTCTTTGGAGAGATCCTTACATTCTCTGGATGTTGTAAGAGCTTTGAAATATTATGTTGAAGCTACTAAAGATTTCAGGAAGACTTCTAGTCTATTTGTTGTCTTTTCTGGTTCTAGGAAAGTTCAGAAAGCTTCTGCCATTTCCTTGGCATCTTGGTTAAAGCTTTTGATTCATAAGACTTATGTGGAGTCGGGTCAGGCCCCGCCTCAGAGAATCACAGCTCATTCTACTAGATCAGCCTCCACTTTGTGGGCTTTTAAGAATGAAGCTTCAGTTGATCAGATTTGCAAAGCAGCGACTTCTTTGCATACATTTACTAAATTCTATCGTTTTTATGTATTTGCCTCTTCGGAAGCAGTTTTTGGTAGAAAAGTTCTTCAGGCAGCTGTTTCAGTTTGATTCCTCTGCTTATGTTTTAAGGTTGTTTTTTTTCCGTTTCAATTATATGAAAAACGTATTCTTTTGGTTGTGGATTTAATTTTTCAGCAGAAAATAGCTGTTTTTATTTTATCCCTCCCTCTCTAGTGACTCTTCTGTGGAGTTCCACATCTTTGGTATTACTATCCCATACGTCACTAGCTCATGGACTCTTGCCAATTATATGAAAGAAAACATATGTAAGAACTTACCTGATAAATTATTTTCTTTCATATTGGCAAGAGTCCATGAGACCCACCCTGTTTATGGTGGTTATGTTTTTTTGTGTAAAGCACAATTATATTTCCAATTCCTTTTTTTTTAATTCTTTTTACTCCTTTTTTTCTGTCACCCCACTTCTTGGCTATTCATTAAACTGAATTGTGGGTGTGGTGAACGGTGTATGTATAGGCATTTTGAGGTTTGGGAACTTTGCCCCTCCTGGTAGGATTTTATATCCCATATGTCACTAACTCATGGACTCTTACCAATAAGAAATAAATTAATTTATCAGGTAAGTTCTTACATAAATTATGTTTGCTCCTCACTTCCCTTAAGTTCTCATGCCCATCACATTTCCATTCTCTACTTAAATTTACTGGACCATACTTATTACCTCAACTGAACCCTTCTTTTTTTCACACACACAAATCTGCTTTACTTTGTCTGGTTTACTTCTTTCCACTGCCATATTCTCTGTCTCCTATTCCTCCTCACTGCTCTTCCCTTCTAATCACGTCAACCATCTACTCTGTTTTCTTTACTACCCTCTGCTCTCTCTCCTCAGTACCCTGTTTTCTCTTTTCTCACTACCCTCGGCTCTCTCTCCTTCTCAATACCCTGTTTTCTATTTCCTCACTACCCTCTGCTCTCTCTCCTTCTCAGTACCCTGTTTTCTCTTTCCTCACTACCCTCTGCTCTCTATCCTTCTCACTACCTTCACACCTCCTTCTCTCTGCCCTCCATCCTTCTCCTCACCACTCTCTGCCCTCACTTCTTCTCCTGACTGCACTTTACCATTTTTCCTCACTAACCTCTGCTCTCCATCATTCTCCTCACTACCCTCACACCTCCTTCTCACTGGTCTCTCCCATCTATCCTTTTCCTCAACTCTCTCTGCCCTCACTCCTTCTCCTGACTGCACTCTGCACCCTTTCTCCTCACTGCCCTCTGCTCTCTATCCTTCTCTCCACTACTCTCTGTTTTCTATCACCTCCTCCTCACTACCCTCTGCACTTTCTCCTTCTCACAGTCCTCTTTTCTTTCTCTCCTCCTTCTCACTACCCTCTGCCATCTCTCCTTCTACTTACTACTCTCACTCCGTCTCACTGGTCTCTGCCCTCTTTCTTTCTTCTGACTTTTTGCTATTTCTCCATATCCTCACTACCCTTTGCATAATCTCCTTCTCCTCACTGTCCTCTGTTTTTCTCTCTCTCCTCCTCACTACCCTCTGCCTTCTATCATTCTCCTGACTGCCCTCTGATCTATCCTTTTAATTAATAAACAGTTCAGTAGATGTAAAGCACAAAAGATATATGTTTAAAGTGGTGAAAGCACTCCACACTAGGCCCTCTATACATAGAATCACAGTCCAATGAGACAGCAGCACTTACCAAGTCTTCAATTACACAAATTATTTGGGACACCAAAGTGCCAAAAGACAACGTTTCGGACCTCTAGTCCTAAGTAATGTCAATACACTTACTAATCACATAACCTCCTAATAAAATGACATGCATAAATTGCCCTGCCCCCTCATTTTAATCCATTCAATGGTCATGGAAAACAATAAAGCACAATAGTTCCCCCTAGTAGTTACCAAATACTACATATGGTAATTACAAATATCATATAAACCAAAAAACGAAAACCATCTATTATATTATAATATAAATAGTATAAATTACATGTTGGTACAGATTACATATTTACACATGTTGTAAAGGGTAGATATCAAACAGTCAGGTATACAAAAAAAAGGACAATTAATAATTTCCTTCAAAAAAACAGATAAATCATATTCCTTACTTCATTCCCACAGAACTGCAGGTTTCCAATTTGTTAATCCAAAAGACTTCCTGTTGTTTAAGAAATAACGCTGTCACCTCCACTCCTAGGAATACTAATATGATCAATGATCTGAAACCTAAGTTGGCAAATATTGTGGCCATCTTGGATAAAATGTTCTGCCACATGGATTTAATCTTTTTATTTGGAATATCTGGCCTATCTTCCCTCATCCTCTTACGGACCATTCTGGTCGTCTCCCCAACATAGCTCTGCCCACATGGGCAATTAATCATATAAATTGTATAATTAGTACTACAGTTAAAAAAAAAAAAAAAAAACTAATACTAAACTTCTTGCCTGTTCTAAGATGGAAAAAGTATCTACCCCTAATCATATTGTTGCAACTAGAAGATCCTAAACAGGAATAACAACTCAAATTCTTCTCAGAAATATCGTTTTGTGTGTTAGACCTATTTGAGCCTATGTCTGCCCTAATTAGTTTGTCACGCAGATTGCTACTTCTTCTGCAGACATGAAAAAAGACACGAAACCCTTTAACAGTAGGATTGCATGTACCCAAAATGTGCCTTTTTATTGCCCACACTCCTCATTACTTCTCACTGCCCTCTGTTCTCTCTCCTTCTGCCCCTGCCCTCGTTTTACTCACTGCCTTCAGCTCCCTCACCTCACTGCCCCTTGTTCTCTCTGTCTGCCCTGTATTTTCTTACTGACTTTTGCGCACTCCTCTACTCCTTGCTGCTGTTTATTCTTCCTTCCCTTTCTTTGTTCAACATCCCATCCTTCCTTGTCTTCTGTTCTACTTCGCCTCTTTCCTACACCCTTTCCCCTTAATTCCTCCCTTTCTTTTGTTTCTCCCAAATGCTTCATTCCCTTCATTTATTAGATCAGTTCACATATCCTTTTATTAATGCCCTGGTCTCCCTTTCTTCCCTTCTTTAGCTTCCAGCACAATGTAATTGCCTCATCCCCTATATGTCTCTGCTAAGTATGTCTTTGTATTTCTACTCCCCTTTCACCTATGCCTCTTTTCCTTATGTCCACTGAACTCCCTTCATCAAAGGCACTGGTGCTCTTCTGTGTTTCTTCCTTTCCACCTGTCATCAGTTTCCTTTAAAGGGATAGAAAGGTAAAACATTAAATGTACATGGGTGCACACCTCTATCCTTCAAATGCTGTACTATTCCCCACATTTTGGAGAGCACTCTGCTCTCTGACACTATTTGTTTTCAGCTCAGTGACCCCCTTATTACACTCATCATCTCCTCTTTATGCTCTGCTCAACTCCCCTTCTTTGCAAATTAATTTGCCTCTTCTAACCAAAATTTGCATTTCATCTCCACTCTTAGTTCTGTTGTCATCCTGTAGTTAGCTCTACTACTTTCCCTGCACTCTGCTCTCTTCCCATTCCTATGCACACAGTTCTCACCATCAGTTCACAAATTCTGCTCACTTTGCTTTATTAATAACCACGTTCTTTCTCTCCCATTGCATTGTTTTTTCCTCTTCCCCTGCCTCTGTGCTCCCATAGGCTGCTGTTCCCTCACTCTGCTCTCATCAATTCCTCTGCTGACCATCCTGCTACACACATCATTTCATAAGAAAACAATGCCACTTCCTTTTCCTGTGCTTTTATTGTTTTTCCCTATTAGAACTCCCCACAATCCTTACATGAAATCTACCCCTCGCTCCATTACATGTCCTCTTTTCCCCCCACCCCAGGCCCACTCTTGTTGAATTATGTATAGTGAATCACTCATCTCCCTCATATCCCTTTTCTACCATGTCTCTTCCAGTGTATATTGGCCACCTGACTCTCCTAATGTAAATGTTTACTTTGTTCCTAAATGCATCATGCACTGTGAGTTAAGTACTTGAATATAGTTTGTCTATATCACAGTCCTGTGAGCCATAGTTAAGTAATTTGATTCCTGAAAACTGCATTAGTGGAATCACCACTAACTTGCAATTTAATATAATCTGTGTTTAACTTGGATAACACGGCTGTACTGCAAACAAATGCGTGTGTTTTTTTCCTACCAGGTTTAGTATTGCTTGTGAGATTGCTCTGTCCCAGACATGTTGTGTAATCTGACACTTTGGGCTATTTGTTAAACTCCAGTCAAACAATGGAATTTGAGTTTGGCATGTTCCAGTTATGAAGCTGTATTTAATATACTTTACTCTTGCAATGTGCTGAATATGATATAATGCAGGTCCACTTGTCGGTTTGATTAATTTGGTCTAGTTTTGCTTTTCTCCATTCACGTTTCACTGTTTTTATCTAGCTTATTACTACCTTAGGTAGACTCCAGTCTTTTGTTTTTACTGTGAAATCTAACCATCCAGTAGCCATGTATACTGCTGTTGTTTTATGTAATTAGGATATACTTTCCTCTCAAATCTTTTTTCCCCCCTGTTATTTATTCTACGAATGGAAGCAAAAACAATGTATTCTGTACATTATGTTGAAATGACCTTCACATACAGTTTTAGCTTGGTATGTGCCACAGATTTTTACTTGGCACTATGCTATGAAAGTCCCAGATACACAAAATTTCTCTAATTTTCTGTTGATTAGTATATCTGCTGTTTTATGAAAGATAACTTTTATTGTAAGATCAAAGAACCAAAAATAATTCTTCTTTCAGTCACCTAAAGCATTTAGACTAAGGAATTGGAAGGCCAGATAAACACTTTGACTGTATTGTGATCTTCATTTTGCCTCATGTTAAGTTTGGTATGCTCCAGTGATGTTGTGTAATGTGACTTTGCTTGGTTATACATGCGCCAGTCATTAGTATTGTATTTCTATGAAGGTAAGCTGGCAGTCCTGCAGTTGTACTTTAATTCTGTGCTAGTTTGGTATACTCTATTAATGCTGTATAATTTTGCTGTAAGCCACAGGTTGACATATTTATTTAATATTTAAAAGCCAGCAAGAATATTAAACAGCCATCCAACGTTTGTATTTGGACATGTGTAGAATACTCCAGAAAGTTAGGAGCCAGAAATAATCTACATGAAGCCATAACTGCCATGATTTTTCAAGCCCTGTTCCTACCATGTTGGCATACTTGAGTTGAGGTTATGTACTGCAATATAAGATTAGTTTTATTGTAATTGGTATACATGTGCATTCAAGCTATTTGCTAGGTTTGGTATACTCTAGTCACTTCATTGTTGTTATGCTCCAAATATATCTAAAGTAAAGTATAGGTGATATCAGCTGCTTAGTATGTATGATTTTCTAACCTGTTCTCGTTCAAGGGGATCCTAAAATACTGGCCTGTTAATGTTTCCTGAGTACTGGGCCTTGGAAATGTAACCTTACCACCTCACTTGGGCTTTAGTTCTTTTTTTTTCCCTTTACACAGTTTTGGTCTGAGCAGACAATTAAAAGCCAAGGATTGGCTACATAACTGTATGAGGAAGCTTGATGTATACTAGCTATTTTGAATGTTATGTTGAAAAGAATATCATTAGTCAACTGCGGTTTCTCTAGTATCATTTTACTTGTGTGTGTGCGCATGCGCGCGTGTGTGTGCGCGCTCACGCGCATACATGCATATAAAAACATTTACTGAACATGTATGAAACAAATATAATGAACCTTTACTCCACATGTACAAGTCCCTAAATTTTTACTGTGCATGTAGAAGAAAAAAATATATATTTGTTTTTTAGTTAAAATGCAAAAATATGCTACTTTTAACTTAAATGTATTGAAATTTTAAATAAGGATGAACTTATTTTTATTGGGTACTTCCTGGCACTTAATTTAATACCAATATCTACTTTCATTATTATCAATTTAGGATCAATTTTAAAATTTGCATTTCTTTAACTTACAATTCATCATAATACTGAGCATATGTACATGAAATAGTCAGCTTGCAATAAATTGGCAATTACTCTTAAATATTTGTTCTTGCACATTATTGTTAGAAGCATTTGAATTAGTTTTCTATTGCTTTCTTGCCCTCACGTGCCTCTCTTGCACTTTTGGGCCATCTGTGCAAGTAAATATCGCTATGATATGATCTCCTAAGTGTCTGACACCATCAGCGTACACAATACCAGTAACGTTGTATGTATTTGTCCCATACCAGAAAAAATACATGGCTCACAGTCATGTTATAAAAATGGTTAAAGTTAAACTTACTTTCTGTTGATACATAATGTAACATTGCAAACTGTGTATCCTCCCCTACCACATCAAATTTTCCCATTGGTAGTACGTACCTCTCTAAACTGCTGCAAAAGTAACAGACCATGTAACACCACCCCCATACTGTCAACCAATAATTTTGTTTCAAGGTCATCTATGTCTACACGACCGTATGAGAACTGAATATTTCTCGTGGGAAATCTCTTAAAGGGCCAGACTGAGCATCTGTAAAAATCTTCATATGCTCAGTTGCTACTGTGGCTTCCTTAGACTGCTTTAGCTAGGGAGTGTAATCAAGTCCTGCACTATTGCTAAAATATTTTTGTAGGCCTATTATTATTATTACAATGGCATTGTATTATTATTTATTTTACAATGGCATTGTATTTTTTGTATTCACCAAAAACTCATGGGGAGTTGCCCCGACTGCCCCTGTGTAGGAGCCTCCACTGGATATAAGCACCTGATAACACTCAGTAAGGACTTTTGTTATTTTAAAACACATTTCAGTTATTTGATACTGTGTACTCCAGCTAATTTTGTCCGATTGTAGCTTATGAGAGATTCTGCAATGGACAAGCATCATTTGACAGTATTTCTCAAGATTTATTCAATCATCATAGCAATTGGTTATTAAAATTAAGGATTCTGCATGAAGCACAGATTTGTTTCACAATACTTACAACATATTGCAGGGAACTTTGTTTAAGTACTATGGAACCTGTTCTTGGAATTTTATTTTTTCATTATAACTATTTCTGTAAATATATTTTTTTTTTATGGGTAGTACTTAATAGTAAATTCAGAAAGGCTTTTTTTCTGAAGAACTGTAATATTAATAATAATAATAATAATAAATAGTATTTTTTTTGGTTTATACATCAGAAATTATTAAAGGGACATTAAAGACAAAATTAAACTTTTATGATTTTATGATAACCAAATAACAAACTGTCTAAATTGTTCAGTTTTCACAACAGATTGTGAAATTATATTAAGTGACCTCAATCGCAGGGAAATTATTGTAATCTCTTTTAAAGGAAAGTCTTGTGTCTTACCTTCAGGCAAACAACTTAGAAGACTAAGGACATCATGGTTACAGTGCTGGAAGATCATGTCAGACTAATTCTTTGACCATGTAACAAAATTAATAGACCAGGGAGGAGCCATAGATGTAGCATATTTAGACTTAAGCAAAGCATTTGACACTGCCCCACAACAAACTTATTCACAAATTGTATTGCCTTGGAGTAGATGCTAAGATTGTTAAGTTGGTAGAATGCTGGTTTAAGGATAGAAAGCAGAGGGTTTCAATTATTGGAGTATATGTGTAACATGTACATTAGCGATATTGAAAGTGGGCTCCAAGGGAAGGTGTACCTGTTTGCTGATACAAACATTTGTAACATAGTTGATTTTCCCGGAGGAGTGGAATAAATGAGCAGTGACATTAAACCCAAAGGCCAATTATAGTCTCAATGATACATTACTGAGTGTAACTAAAGAGGACTTGGGAATTATTATTTCAGATGATTTAAAATTTGTTAGACAATGCAGCAGTGCAGCTAGTAGGGCCAGTCAAATACTTTGTTTCATTGGGAGAGGTATTAGTAGCAGAAATAGCAAGGTTCTTATACCAAGTTAGGCCTCATCTTGAATATTGTGTACATTTATGGAGTCCATATCTCCAGAAGGATATAAATAAACTAGAAACTGTCCAAAGGAGAGCTACTAAAACGGTTCATGGTTCAAAATATAAAACGTACAAAGAAAGACTGTTTGATTTAAATATGTATAGTTTAGAGGAGAGAAGGTAAAGAGGTGACATGATAGAAACCCTCAAATATATGAAGGGAGTTAATAAAGTGGAAGGGTAAAGCGTTTTCCACAAAAATAGAAATACCAAAACATGGGGTCGCAATCTTAGGATAGAGGGTAGCAGATTCAGGAGAAATGTGAGGAGGCAGTTTTTTTAGCACGCCACTCGTAATCTGGCCCTTAGTAAGAAAAAGACTTTTATGACTTTTAATTCAGTTCACTTCTTTCAAGGATAAAATGATTAACTAGTCATAGACTGTAGAATTCCGGTTAGTTTAATGTTATTTAAAGGGACACTAAAATCAATATTAATTTTTCATGATTCAGATAGAACATGCAGTTTTAAGAGATTTTCCAACTATCATCATCAAATTTTGCACAATCTTTTTACATGCATACTTTCTGTGGTACCAGCTCTTACTGAGCATGTGCAAGAGTTCACAGTGTATGTGTATACTAGGCTGTAATTGGCTGATGGCTGTCACACGATACAAGAGGCAGCAAATGTCTTTTTATTAGGCACTTGTTAATTATGCAGCTTATACTGTATTTAACGGTCCTTCAAGTGTTTACTAATTAATTGTAAAGTTGTACAAGCTCAATACTAGGCATGGGTATTTGCATGCTTCGTTAGAATCCGAATTCAGAAGAAGGCGGCTGCTTGTGGTGTTTGGCTCTTTTCTTCTGTTATGTGTGATCAGTCCACGGGTCATCATTACTTCTGGGATATTATCTGCTCCCCTACAGGAAGTGCAAGAGGATTCACCCAGCAGAGTTGCTATATAGCTCCTCCCCTCTACGTCACCTCCAGTCATTCTCTTGCACCCAAAGACTAGATAGGAGGTGTGAGAGGACTATGGTGATTATACTTAGTTTTTAGAACTTCAATCAAAAGTTTGTTATTTTACAATAGCACCGGAGCGTGTTATTACCTCTCTGGCAGAGTTTGAAGAAGAATCTACCAGAGTTTTTCTTATGATTTTAACCGGAGTAGTTAAGATCATATTGCTGTTTCTCGGCCATCTGAGGGAGGTAAAAACTTCAGATCAGGGGACAGCGGGCAGTTGAATCTGCATTGAGGTATGTAGCAGTTTTTATTTTCTGAATGGAATTGATGAAAAAATCCTGCCATACCGTTATAATGAACATGTATGTATACTCTACATTTTAGTATTCTGGGGATGGTATTTCACCGGAATTACTCTGTAAAAGTACATTAAACCTTTTATTAGGTATTTTTCATGTTAAACGTTTTTGCTGGAATGTAGAATCGTTTGCATTAATGAGGTACTGAGTGAATAAGTATTTGGGCATTATTTTTCCACTTGGCAGTTTGCTTGTGTTAATTATGACAGTTTCGTTTCTCTCTCACTGCTGTGTGTGAGAGGGAGGGGCCGTTTTTGGCGCTCTTTGCTACGCATCAAAAATTTCCAGTCAGTTTTTCTGCATGATCCGGTTCATCTCTAACAGAACTCAGGGGTCTTCAAACTTCTTTGAAGGGAGGTAGATTCTCTCAGCAGAGCTGTGAGACTTATATAGTGACTGTGATTTAAAACGTTGCTCTGTAATTTTTATGTTTAAAATTTAATTAGTGTTATTTTACTAATGGGAACAAACCTTTGCTAAAAGTTGTGTTGTTTGTTAAGAGTGATGCTATAACTGTTTTTCAGTTTCATTATTTCAACTGTCATTTAATCGTTTAGTGCTTCTGAGGCACAGTACGTTTTTATTAAATAAAATTGTAACCGAGTTGCATGTTTATTGCTAGTGTGTTGAACATGTCTGATTCAGAGGAAGATACCTGTATCATTTGTTCCAATGCCAAGGTGGAGCCCAATAGAAATTTATGTACTAACTGTATTGATGCTACCTTAAATAAAAGCCAATCTGTGCAAATTGAACAAATTTCACCAAACAGCGAGGGGAGAGTTATGCCGACTAACTCGCCTCACGTGTCAGTACCTGCATCTCCCGCCCGGGAGGTGCGTGATATTATGGCGCCTAGTACATCTGGGCAGCCATTACAGATAACATTACAAGATATGGCTACTGTTATGACTGAAGTTTTGGCTAAATTACCAGAACTAAGAGGCAAGCGTGATCACTCTGGGGTGAGAACAGAGTGCGCTGATAATTCTAGGGCCATGTCTGATACTGCGTCACAGCTTGCAGAGCATGAGGACGGAGAGCTTCATTCTGTAGGTGACGGTTCTGATCCAAACAGATTGGATTCAGATATTTCAAATTTTAAATTTAAATTGGAAAACCTCCGTGTATTACTAGGGGAGGTCTTAGCAGCTCTCAACGATTGTAACGCTGTTGCAATACCAGAGAAAATGTGTAGGTTGGATAAATACTTTGCGGTACCGGCGAGTACTGACGTTTTTCCTATACCTAAGAGATTAACTGAAATTGTTACTAAGGAGTGGGATAGACCCGGTGTGCCGTTCTCACCCCCTCCGATATTTAGAAAGATGTTTCCAATAGACGCCACCACACGGGACTTATGGCAAACGGTCCCTAAGGTGGAGGGAGCAGTTTCTACTTTAGCTAAGCGTACCACTATCCCGGTGGAGGATAGCTGTGCTTTTTCAGATCCTATGGATAAAAAATTAGAGGGTTACCTTAAGAAAATGTTTGTTCAACAAGGTTTTATATTACAACCCCTTGCATGCATCGCGCCGATCACGGCTGCGGCAGCATTTTGGATTGAGTCTCTAGAAGAGAACCTTAGTTCAGCTACGCTGGACGACATTACGGACAGGCTTAGAGTCCTTAAACTAGCTAATTCATTCATTTCGGAGGCCGTAGTACATTTAACCAAACTTACGGCTAAGAATTCAGGATTCGCCATTCAGGCACGCAGGGCGCTGTGGCTAAAATCCTGGTCGGCTGATGTAACTTCTAAGTCCAAATTACTTAATATACCTTTCAAGGGGCAAACTTTATTTGGGCCCGGTTTGAAAGAAATTATTGCTGACATTACAGGAGGTAAGGGCCACGCTCTACCTCAAGACAAAGCCAAAGCTAAGGCTAGACAGTCTAATTTTCGTCCCTTTCGGAATTTCAAAGCAGGAGCAGCGCCAACTTCCACTGCACCAAAACAGGGAGGAGCTGTTGCTCGTTACAGACAAGGCTGGAAGCCTAACCAGTCCTGGAACAAGGGCAAGCAGGCCAGTAAACCTGCTGCTGCCCCAAAGACAGCATGAACCGAGGGCCCCCGATCCGGGACCGGATCTAGTGGGGGGCAGACTCTCTCTCTTCGCCCAGGCTTGGGCAAGAGATGTCCAGGATCCCTGGGCACTAGAGATCATATCTCAGGGATACCTTCTAGACTTCAAATTCTCTCCCCCAAGAGGGAGATTTCATCTGTCAAGGTTGTCAACAAACCAAATAAAGAAGGACGCGTTTCTACGCTGTGTACAAGATCTATTATTAATGGGAGTGATCCATCCGGTTCCGCGGTCGGAACAAGGACAAGGGTTTTACTCAAACCTGTTTGTGGTTCCCAAAAAAGAGGGAACTTTCAGGCCAATCTTGGATTTAAAGATCCTAAACAAATTCCTAAGAGTTCCATCGTTCAAAATGGAAACTATTCGGACAATCTTACCCATGATCCAAGAGGGTCAGTACATGACCTCAGTGGATTTAAAGGCTGCTTACCTTCACATACCGATTCACAAAGATCATTACCGGTATCTAAGGTTTGCCTTCTTAAACAGGCATTACCAGTTTGTAGCCCTTCCATTCGGATTGGCTACGGCTCCAAGAATCTTTACAAAGGTTCTGGGTGCCCTTCTGGCGGTACTAAGACCGCGAGGAATTTCGGTAGCTCCGTACCTAGACGACATTCTGATACAAGCTTCAAGCTTTCAAACTGCCAAGTCTCATACAGAGTTAGTTCTGGCATTTCTAAGGTCGCATGGATGGAAAGTGAACGAAAAGAAGAGTTCTCTCTTTCCTCTCACAAGAGTTCCATTCTTGGGGACTCTTATAGATTCTGTAGAAATGAAGATTTATCTGACAGAAGACAGATTAACAAAGCTTCTAAATGCATGCCGTGTCCTTCATTCCATTCAACTCCCGTCAGTAGCTCAATGCATGGAGGTGATCGGCTTAATGGTAGCAGCAATGGACATAGTTCCCTTTGCACGCCTACATCTCAGACCGCTGCAATTGTGCATGCTGAGTCAGTGGAATGGGGATTACTCAGATTTGTCCCCCACTCTGAATCTGGATCAAGAGACCAGAAACTCTCTTCTATGGTGGCTTTCTCGGCCACATCTGTCCAGGGGGATGCCGTTCAGCAGGCCGGACTGGACAATTGTAACAACAGACGCCAGCCTTCTAGGTTGGGGCGCTGTCTGGAATTCTCTGAAGGCTCAGGGACAATGGAGTCAGGAGGAAAGTCTCCTGCCAATAAACATTCTGGAATTGAGAGCAGTTCTCAATGCCCTTCTAGCTTGGCCCCAGTTAAAGACTCGGGGGTTCATCAGGTTTCAGTCGGACAACATCACGACTGTAGCTTACATCAACCATCAAGGAGGGACAAGAAGCTCCCTAGCAATGATAGAAGTATCAAAGATAATTCGCTGGGCAGAGTCTCACTCTTGCCACCTGTCAGCAATCCACATCCCGGGAGTGGAGAACTGGGAGGCGGATTTCTTGAGTCGCCAGACTCTTCATCCGGGGGAGTGGGAACTTCATCCGGAGGTCTTTGCCCAAATACTTCAACGTTGGGGCAAACCAGAGATAGATCTCATGGCGTCTCGCCAGAACGCCAAACTTCCTCGCTACGGATCCAGATCCAGGGATCCGGGAGCGGTTCTGATAGATGCTTTGACAGCACCTTGGAACTTCAGGATGGCTTATGTGTTTCCACCCTTCCCACTGCTTCCTCGATTGATTGCCAAAATCAAACAGGAGAGAGCATCAGTGATTCTAATAGCGCCTGCATGGCCGCGCAGGACTTGGTATGCAGATCTAGTGGACATGTCATCCTGTCCGCCTTGGTCTCTACCTCTAAGACAGGACCTTCTGATTCAGGGTCCATTCAAACATCAAAGTCTAACTTCTCTGAAGCTGACTGCTTGGAAATTGAACGCTTGATTTTATCAAAACGTGGTTTTTCTGAGTCGGTTATTGATACCCTGATACAGGCTAGGAAGCCTGTTACCAGAAAGATTTACCATAAAATATGGCGTAAATACCTATACTGGTGTGAATCCAAAGATTACTCCTGGAGTAAGGTTAGGATTCCTAGGATATTGTCTTTTCTACAAGAAGGTTTAGAAAAGGGTTTATCGGCTAGCTCATTAAAGGGACAGATCTCAGCTCTGTCCATCTTGTTACACAGGCGTCTGTCAGAAAATTCAGACATCCAGGCCTTTTGTCAGGCTTTAACTAGGATCAAGCCTGTGTTTAAAACTGTTGCTCCGCCATGGAGTTTAAACTTAGTTCTTAACGTTTTACAGGGTGTTCCGTTTGAACCCCTTCATTCCATTGATATAAAATTGTTATCTTGGAAAGTTCTATTTTTAATGGCTATTTCCTCGGCTCGAAGAGTCTCTGAGTTATCAGCCCTACATTGTGATTCTCCTTATCTGATCTTTCACTCAGACAAGGTAGTTCTGCGTACTAAACCTGGGTTCTTACCTAAGGTAGTCACTAACAGGAATATCAATCAAGAGATTGTTGTTCCATCCTTGTGTCCAAATCCTTCTTCAAAGAAGGAACGTCTTCTACACAATCTGGATGTAGTTCGTGCCCTCAAGTTCTACTTGCAGGCAACTAAAGATTTTCGCCAAACTTCTTCCCTGTTTGTCGTTTATTCTGGACAGAGGAGAGGTCAAAAAGCTTCTGCTACCTCTCTCTCTTTTTGGCTTCGTAGCATAATACGTTTAGCCTATGAGACTGCTGGACAGCAGCCTCCTGAAAGAATTACAGCTCATTCCACTAGAGCTGTGGCTTCCACTTGGGCCTTTAAGAATGAGGCCTCTGTTGAACAGATTTGCAAGGCTGCAACTTGGTCTTCGCTTCATACTTTTTCCAAATTTTACAAATTTGACACTTTTGCTTCTTCGGAGGCTATTTTTGGGAGAAAGGTTCTTCAGGCAGTGGTTCCTTCTGTATAATGAGCCTGCCTATCCCTCCCGTCATCCGTGTACTTTTGCTTTGGTATTGGTATCCCAGAAGTAATGATGACCCGTGGACTGATCACACATAACAGAAGAAAACATAATTTATGCTTACCTGATAAATTCCTTTCTTCTGTTGTGTGATCAGTCCACGGCCCGCCCTGTTTTTTAAGGCAGGTGCATATTTTTTAAATTATAATTCAGTCACCACTACACCCTTGGTTTCTCCTTTCTCGTTGGTCTTTGGTCGAATGACTGGAGGTGACGTAGAGGGGAGGAGCTATATAGCAACTCTGCTGGGTGAATCCTCTTGCACTTCCTGTAGGGGAGCAGATAATATCCCAGAAGTAATGATGACCCGTGGACTGATCACACAACAGAAGAAAGGAATTTATCAGGTAAGCATAAATTATGTTTTCTTCTTGTGAAAGTGCAACACGCTAAGATCTGGATTTTCACACTTTCACAAGAAGGAAATCCAGATCGGAAAATAGCCAAAAGCCACGATTAGCTGCCCTTTTCCACATTTGGGTGCTAACAAAGTATCTGAATGCCCATGCCTAGTAATTACCATTCAGGTCCCTATAACCTCTTGTGAATTCCATGTTATTCTTTTACAAAGCCGTATAGAATTACTCATTTTAGTGTGCAGTTTTATTGCATTTGTATATACAATATTTTTTATAAACGGTGAGATGAATCAGCCCTTTCTTTACCCACAATTCATAGGTGGAAGTCTGTGACCAATCAGCCAGCTAGGTCAGGGTTTTTAAATGAGCACACTATTGGTGTTTTTTAAGTGGCTTTGAGTACGATGTGAAGCAGAAACGCGTCAGCCGTTATTTTTATAAGCTGGGGAATCCTCAAAGTTCCCTACCTGTATGCATTAAACAAACATTATATTTTTTAATTGTAATAATAAAGTTTTCTAAAGTTTTACCGCAGAACCGGTGCTCCTCAAATTTTTTCACATGATTTTCACTATTGCTGGGGCTGCATAGTGTAGCACGGATCATGGAGCGAGGAACCTGCTCAGGATTGGAGGGCTGTCCCCACACACACCTACGCATCACCCAGTTATGTTGAGCTCCAGACTGACGGAGGTTACGATACACGCCACACAGCGGAAGGAGTGCTTGGAGCTGGAGGAGGGCGTCCGTGAGTAACCTATCCGTATATCCTAACCTTCATCGAAGAAAAGGGTAAGAAAGATTATATAAAGCACATACCCTTATACCATGTTTTGGAGTTTAGGAGCCACATGCAAAGTCAAGTGTTAAGGGTGTCAAGTGGCATTTCCAAGAAATTAGTATTCGCAAACAAGCACCATGTTAGCTATTACAGTGTTAAATATTCACCTAGACTAACAAGAACATAATTGTGGGTATGTTTTAAGAACAAGTGATTTTGCTGCCCGGTTTGAGAGGTCAACAAGCAGCAGATAAAACTTTGGCTGAAAGATAAGGGTAAATGTCAAACCTCTACACCTTTATAACTACTTTGGAATGTATTGCTTCCACAAGAAAAGCGGAGAGATAAAGCAATAAGGACGGTTATAATAAGGATTGGAATGAAAATATGAGTTTGCATAGTGCTAATTGTAGATTAACTGTGTGTGGGGTTTACTCTATTAGCCTGAATAATTAATATTAGAAAGCACTTTTTAATTAATTGGTTAGTAGTAAGAGTTTACTTTAACGGACACCCACTGTGTGTTGACTTTGTGTGTATATAGCATTTTTTGCTGGGGTCACTGGCCAGACCCCGGGTGTCCAAAGGAACTGGTAACTCTCTAACCTATTCCAACCTGAGCAGGAATTATGCATACAGGAGAGGAAGGAGAAAGGGGGGTACAAATTCCACCTAACTATTTTTCATTACGCATAGCACAAGAAAGGGATTTCCTGTCGTGGGACTGTGATAAAGTGTGATGGATTTCCTTCTAAAAAAAGAAGATAAAATTAAGTGGGATGTATGGTCCTTGAAGAAATATGAGTTGGGACTGATTCCAAGGGGTTTAAGGATAAATAAGTTTCCAACCTTTGTAACAGAGGATAAGAGGTTCATAGAACTTTGGAATAACAATCTTACTGAGTGTTCTTTAAAGCTGATTCTGCTGATAATTGAGTACAAGACCAAGGCACTAAGTGATATAGTGGGAAAGATATCATTGGTCCAGGAGGAACTGAACAAAAGAAGTGGAGAGCCAAATTATTCGAAGTTTGATAAGATCCTACAAGAAACACTATCCGAGGCCAAGGCATTACTACTGGAAATTAAGCATTCCAAATATGTTCGAGATCAACAGGATTATGATTTGGGCAAAGTTTATGTTTGGAATAGAAAAGAACGTTTTCTAAAGAAAAAGGAAAGCTTCCAAGAGAACTTTAGACCAATACTTGGAGACATAGAGGCAGAGGTAGAAGAAATAATGGTGGCAACCCAAATATTAATAATAATCATAAGTACATTTTTATGATAGTGAAGCAGAATCCATGGATGAGGGCACTGCATCAGTGGGAGAAGAATTGATACCCCGGTATGGGGATGCGGTTTACACCAGGGAATTAGGACCACCAGAAAGACAACAGGCAGTGAGACCCAAGGAAGGACCCAACAGTTTGCTATCGATCCTCAAGAAACAGGGCATACCCACATACTCCTGATATAGAGTGGATGACCATTCAGTGGATGAGAGCAGGAGTGGTTCAAATGCAGAAGAGCAGGTTTTTTCCATCCCCCAGGGAACATCCGAAGGGGGGGGGGGAGAGATGGTCGAGGACGAGGCCACAGACAGCAGTTCCAGAGATAGGAAAATCGATACTCTCTGAAACGGGGGCGAGAAATCTCCCCTTACAGAAATGAAATGTGATAAACCTGTCAAACCACACATTAAGTGAAGTGGAGATGAAGGTTCTGGCCTTAGGACTCTCCTTTGTACCCGCAGCAAACTTCAATTTGTTTAAAATTCTATTGGACATTAATAAATTAATTAGGAATTTAACTTTAAAAAAATTCTATTCTAATCAATCGAAAAAGAACTAGCATCCAATTGGCTGAAACAACGATTGATAATGGTTTCCATGACAGGGCCAAAGAGGATCTGAATTTCATACATGCAGTGTGCTGGTCTTGGAGTCCCTCCAAGATGAGTCTGCTCTTGCTGGGGATAAAGGGATACCCTCTTTTAAATTTAGGTCCAGATTTTACCCGATCCAGAGCAGAGGGAAAATATTGGAGAGATTCCAAGAGAGGATAGAAAAGAATCTTACAGAATTGTATTATAAAACTGACCTTACACAGGGACATAACATTACAAGAAATGAGAAAGAGGCCCTAGAGTGACTAGGCAAGAATGACAATGTGGTGATCCGTTCAGCAGATAAGGGAGGAGCTGTGGTCCTCATGAATAGACAGGATTTTATAGCTGAGGTCCACAGACAGTTAAGAGAAGAACAGGATTATTTTGTACTTAAAACAGATCCTGTTAGACAGTTCCAAAAACAACTTGCTTCTTTAATTGATGATGGTGTGGACCTTGGGTATATTGACGAGAAAACAAAGGATTATTTATTGGTGGCAAATCCAATTACCCCAGTGTTTAACCATTTACCCAAGGTCCACAAGTCTCTTGAAGAAGTAAGAGGGAGGCTGATTGTGAGCGGAATTGGCTCATTATCAGAACACTTATCCAATTGGCTGGATTTTATATTACAGCCAATCGTGAGTACACTTGCAAGTTATATATCTGATACAAAACAAGTGTTAAATTTATTATGAAAGATAAGATGGGATAAGAGCTACACATGGTTAACGGTCGATGTTAAGTCTCTTTATTCCAGTATTCCACATGAGAAAGGCTTACAAGCCTTAAAATTCTTTTTGGTGATAAGATTCAAACAGGAGGAAGCTTATGTTAACTATCTACTGAGAGAAGCGGAATTTCTTTTGACCCACAATTATTTTGAATTTGGGGTTTTTTCCTATCTCCAGAAATGTGGAACAGCTATGGGGGCCAAGTTTGCCCCCTCCTATGCCAACCTATTTATGGGTTGGTGGGAGCTGTTCCACGTCGATGGAGATGAAAACTCGTACAGAGACGATATTGTGTGGTACAAGCGCTACATAGATGATGATCTGTTTATTTGGAAAGGTGATTATATGGATTTGCTAAATTTCACCCAAAAACTGGATATTAATGATGCTGGAATCAGCTCACCTCTGAATTCAATTAACGGAGATCAATTTTTTGGATGTTATGTTGAAAAGAGAACAGATTGAGACCAGGGTTTATTACAAACCAATAACAGGGAAGTCCTTGTTGCATGCTAGGAGTTGCCACCCAGAAGCAGTTTTCAAAGCAATGGTAAAAGGGCAATTTATTTGCTTAAAGCGAAACTGTTCGAAGGAGAGTGTTTACCAACAGGAAGCAGAGAATTTAACTAGGAAGTTGAAAGAAAGAGGTTATAAGTCAAAAGTAATTGAACAGGCGAGGGGAATTGTCAATAAAATTAATAGAGAGGACTTGCTAAAGAACAGGTCCAGGAGCGACAAGTCTAAACACAAAACAAGACAAGAAGGAGAGAATGTTATGTTTATAACAGACTACTCAAACCAGTATCATGAAATTTGCAGGGTGGTTAAGTCCCATTTTAGTATGTTGGTGGCAGATGATGATCTTAAGGATTTAACACAAGGAGGATGCAAATTTGCCTATAGGAAAAATAGATCCATAGGCAACATTGTAGCCCCCATGGAGCTAAAAAGTATATCTACAGAGAGCGGCTCTTCGTGGTTGAGGTTCAATGGCACCTTCAAATGCAATTATACAGCTTGTAAAGCCTGTGAGAAAGTTACTCTGGGAGATCAATTTTATTCCACTGTGACAGGAGAGGTTTTTTCAAAGAAACACTGTTTGAACTGTCTCTCCACATATGTGATATACCTTATAACCTGTGTGGAGTGCCAGCTTCAATATACAGGTTTAACAACGATAGAAGTTAGGACGAGAATCAAAGAGCACCTCTCGGACATTAGACAAGGGACACTCACAACCTCACTCATTAACCATTTCACAATGGTCCACAACAAGAAAGTGGATAGCTTTAGTTGGACCATTATTGAACAGGTAAAAAGAGGGGTGGAAACAGAGATGAGATTCTAGCGGAAAGGGAAATGTTCTGGATTTTTCGTTTAAAAACTAGGATTCCCACAGGATTAAATTCTCAATATGATTTAATAAATTTTTGGTGATATTACAATGTTCATGCTAGTCTAGAGTCAGGCGACATTTGTAGTTTATGATAAAGTAATTTGGATGGGGACATATATATGGAGGTTTGTTAGTTATTATTGTAGTATCATACTCCTAGATTAGAGTCAGAATTCACACTATTGCAACACAGCTGTATAATAGCTATAGTGTAAATATATCTATAGTCCAACCTACTGGTGTTGTATGTATACTCTTTATCCCCCAGACTGAAAAGAAATTCATATGCCTCCAAAGAGTATGAAGTCATCCAAAGGTTTGTGTAAAGTCATTTAATATTAATTTAGAGGTATACATTATAAGTAGATATAAACTGTATCCTACTTCATTTAGTATGAGATAGGCAATTTAGAAGCATAATTCCTACCTCTCCATCCTCAATGACCCCCCCTCCCTCCGCCCTGCCCCCTCCCTTCCCTATCCCCGGTGGGAGAGCAATGTATTAGGTGTGAAGGAGTAGAAAGCAATCTTCACAATTGGGGGGAATATGAAGTACGTACGATTAGTCAGGAGTTGGGGATACTATAGGGCTGTGAGAATTCTTGAGTGAAGGCTTAAGTACATATACAATAGTTTTTATAAACGGTGAGATGAATCAGCCCTTTCTTTACCGACAACCCATAGGTGGAAGTCTGTGACCAATCAGCCAGCTAGGTCAGGGTTTTTAAATGAGCACACTATTGGTGTTTTTTAAGTGGCTTTGAGTACGGCGTGAAGTCGAAACGAGTCAGCTGTAAATAAGAATAACCAGAGAATGTTTATAGCAGCCAACATCACTTTAATGCGCCCTATACATTCATTGGATATCGTGAACGTGCTATACTTTGCTCATATATGAGCGCTATTGGTATAACTTGAGCGCAGTTAGCGTTTAAGAGTGCAAATATTTCTTCTATAAGGTACGACGAGTCCACGGATTCATCCTTTACTTGTGGGATATTATCCTCCTGCTAACAGGAAGTGGCAAAGAGCACCACAGCAGAGCTGTCTATATAGCTCCTCCCTTAGCTCCACCCCCCCAGTCATTCTCTTTGCCTACTCTAAGTACTAGGAAGGGTAAAGTGAAAGAGGTGATAAAATATTAGTTTTTAATTTCTTCAAGCATTACTAAGCTTGCATAAGGGGCTAATTAAAAATGGTTGACACTGAGTTTTGAATGTTTGTGGGCAAACGTTTTTTGAACTGAGAGTGCTGTTAACGTTTTGTGGGCAATAACGTTTTTTGGGCAACTTTATTGAGGGTACACTTGGCTTATCTTTTGGGTCTCAGAACCCACATGGCTAGTTTTAAACCGCTCTGGTGCGGTTCTTTGAAGCTGTAGAGACATCGAGTGAGATGGGCAGGGCCTATTTTCGCACCTCAGATGCGCAATTATTTTCACTCTGCAAGTAGCAAGCTCTAACTCCTGAGGGCCCTTGTGGATGTTGTGGGCCAAATTGAAGCTTTAACCTCATATTTACTATCACTAAAGGGCAGGTAGGCGCCACAGCAGGGCTGTGGCAAGGTGCTGGGGGTGTTTTTTCCAGATTTAGGCCTTATTTCAATCCGGTTTGCACAATAAAGGGTTAAATGTTAAATTTTCTTGTGGAGCAAACTTAACTACACATATTGAGTCTGCTATCAAAAATCTGAAAAATTTGGTGCATTTTAAAGCAGTTTTGCAGAACGTGTATGCTTTTTTCTCTTAAAGGTGCAGTACTGTTTTTTAAGATTGTTATTTTTTTCACTAAATAAAGTGTTTTCATGCTTGTTTGTAGTCATTACTAGCCTGTTCAACATGTCTGACATTGAGGAAAGTCATTGTTCAATATGTTTAGAAGCCATTGTGGAACCCCCACTTAGAATGTGTCCCTCATGCACTGAAAGGTCAATAAATTGTAGAGAACATATTTTAGCTACTAAAAGTATGTCGCAGGATGATTCTCAGTCAGAAGGGAATCGGGTTATGCCATCTAATTCTTCCCAAGTGTCACAACCATTAACTCCCGCACAAGCGACGCCAAGTACTTCTAGTGTGTCTAATTCTTTCACCCTGCAAGATATGGCCGCAGTTATGAATACTACCCTCACAGAGGTTTTATCTAAGCTGCCTGGGATGCAGGGGAAGCGCAGTAGGTCTGGTGTGAGAACAAATGCTGAGCCCTCTGACGCTTTATTAGCCATATCCGATGTACCCTCACAATGTTCTGAGTTGGGGGGAGGGATTTGCTGTCTGAGGGAGAGATTTCTATTTCAGGAAAGATGTTCCCTCAGACAGACTAAGATATGATGGCTTTTAAATTTAAACTAGAACACCTCCGCTTGTTGCTCAGGGAGGTTTTAGCGACTCTGGATGATTGTGACCCTATTGTAGTTCCAGAGAAATTGTGTAAAATGGACAGATTTCTAGAGGTTCCTGCCTACACTGATGTTTTTCCGGTCCCTAAGAGGATTTCGGACATTATTACTAAGGAGTGGGATAGACCAGGTATTCTGTTTGCTCCCCCTCCTACTTTTAAGAAAATGTTTCCAATATCAGACACCATGCGGGACTTGTGGCAGACGGTCCCTAAGGTGGAGGGAGCTATTTCTACCCTGGCTTAGCGTACAACTATACCTACTGAGGACAGTTGTGCTTTCAAAGATCCTATGGATAAAAAATTAGAGGGTCTCCTAAAGAAAATATTTGTTCATCAGGGTTTTCTTCTCCAACCTATAGCGTGCATTGTTCCTGTAACTACTGCAGCTGCTTTTTGCTTCGAGGCTCTGGAGGAGGCTCTTCAGGTTGAGACCCCATTAGATGATATTCTGGATAGAATTAGGGCTCTCAAGCTAGCTAATTCTTTCATTACAGATGCCTCTTTTCAACTGGCTAAATTAGCGGCAAAGAATTCAGGTTTTGCCATTTTAGCGCGTAGAGCGTTATGGCTTAAGTCCTGGTCTGCTGATGTGTCATCAAAATCTAAGCTTTTAGCCATCCCTTTCAAGGGTAAGACCCTATTCGGGCCTGAACTGAAAGAGATCATTTCAGACATCACTGGAGGGAAAGGCCATGCCCTTCCTCAGGATAAGACAAATTAGATGAGGACCAAACAAAATAATTTTTGTTCCTTTCGAAACTTCAAAGGTGGTCCCTCTACCTTTTCCCCTGCTGCAAAGCAAAAGGGGAATTTTGCTTAATGCAAGTCAGTCTGGAGACCTAACCAGACTTGGAACAAAGGTAAACAGGCCAAGAAGCCCGCTGCTGCCACCAAGACAGCATGAAGGGGTAGACCCCGATCTGGGACCGGATCTAGTAGGGGGCAGACTTTCTCTCTTTGCTCAGGCTTGAGCAAGAGACGTTCAGGACTCCTGGGCTTTAGAAATCGTAACCCAGGGGTACCTTCTAGATTTCAAAGATTCTCCTCCAAGAGGGAGATTCCATCTTTCTCAATTGTCTGTAAACCAGACAAAAAGAGAGGCGTTCTTACACTGTGTAGAAGACCTTTATACTATGGGTGTGATCTGCCCAGTTCCGAAAACAGAACATCGGGCAGGGGTTCTACTCCAATCTGTTTGTGGTTCCCAAAAAAGAGGGAACCTTCAGACCAATTTTAGATCTCAAGATCCTAAACAAATTCCTCAGAGTCCCATCCTTCAAGATGGAGACCATTCGGACTATTTAACCAATGATCCAGGAGGGTCAATATATGGCCACCGTGGACTTAAAGGATGCGTATCTACACATCCCTATCCACAAAGATCATCACCAGTTCCTCAGGTTTGCCTTTCTGGACAAGCATTACCAGTTTGTGGCTCTTCCCTTCGGGTTGGCCACAGCTCCCAGAATTTTCACAAAGGTGCTAGGGTCCCTTCTGGCGGTTCTAAGACCGCGGGGCATAGCAGTGGCGCCTTATCTGGACGATATCTTAATTCAGGCGTCGACTTGCCAACTAGCCAAATCACACACGGACATCGTGTTGGCTTTTCTAAGATCTCACGGGTGGAAGGTGAGCGTAAAACAGAGTTCACTTATCCCTCTCACAAGAGTTCCATTCCTGGGAACTCTGATAGATTCGGTGGACATGAAAATTTTTCTGACGGAGGTCAGGAAATCAAAGACTTTAACCACCTGCCGATCTCTTCATTCCATTCCTCGGCCATCAGTGGCTCAGTGCATGGAGGTAATCGGTCTAATGGTAGCGGCAATGGACATAGTTCCATTTGCTCGCTTGCATCTCAGACCACTGCAACTATGCATGCTCAATCAGTGGAATTGGGATTATGCAGATTTATCTCCTCAGATAAATCTGGATCAAGAGACCAGAGACTCTCTTCTTTTGTGGTTGTCACAGGATAATCTGTCCCAGGGAATGTGTTTCCGCAGGCCAGCATGGGTCATAGTGACGACGGACGCCAGCCTATTGGGCTTGGGTGCAGTCTGGAATTCCCTGAAAACACACGTTTTGTGGACTCAGGAGAAGGCTCTCCTCCCGATAAATATTCTAGAACTGAGAGCGATATTCAACGCGCTTCAGGCGCGGCCTCAGCTGGCTTCTGCCAGATTCATAAGATTCCAGTCGGACAATATCACGACTGTAGCATATATCAATCATCAGGGGGGGACAAAGAGTTCTCTAGCAAAGATGGAGGTTACCAAAATAATTTGATGGGCAGAGACTCACTGTTACCATCTATCAGCAATCTATATCCCAGGAGTGGAGAACTGGGAAGCGGATTTTCTAAGTCGTCAGACTTTTCATCCGGGGGAGTGGGAACTCCATCCACAGGTGTTTGCACAATTGATTCAGCAATGGGGCACACCAGAATTCGATCTGATGGCGTCTCGTCAGAACGCCAAACTTCCTTGTTACGGGTCCAGGTCAAGGGATCCTCAGGCAGTACTGATAGATGCTCTAGCAGTACCCTGGTCGTTCAACCTGGCTTATGTGTTTCCACTATTTCCTCTCTTTCCACGTTTGATTGCCAGAATCAAACAGGAGAGAGCCTCTGTGATTTTGATAGCACCTGCGTGGCCACACAGGACTTGGTATGCAGACCTGGTGGACATGTCATCTCTTCCACCATGGACTCTGCCATTGAGACAGGACCTTCTGGTTCAAGGTCCATTCCAGCATCCAAATCTAGTTTCTCTGCGGCTGACTGCTTGGAGATTGAACGCTTGATTTTATCCAAGCTGGGTTTCTCTGAGTCGGTCATAGATACCTTGATTCAGGCTCGAAAGCCTGTCACTAGGAAAATTTATCATAAAATATGGCGTAAATATCTTTATTGGTGCGAATCCAAAGGCTACTCATGGAGTAAGATCAGGATTCCTAGGATTTTGTCCTTTCTCCAAGAAGGATTGGAGAAGGGGCTATCAGCGAGTTCCTTAAAGGGACAGATATCTGCTTTATCTATTCTACTGCACAAACGTCTGGCAGATGTTTCAGACGTTTAGTCGTTTTGTCAGGCTTTAGTTAGAATCAACCTGTTGCTCCGCCATGGAGTTTGAATTTAGTTTTTAAAGTTCTTCAAGGGGTTCCGTTTGAACCTATGCATTCCATAGATATTAAGCTTCTATCTTTGAAAGTTCTGTTTTTAGTTGCTATCTCTTCGGCTCGAAGAGTTTCTGAATTATCTGCATTGCAATGCGACTCGCCTTATCTTGTTTTCCATGCTGATAAGGTGGTTTTGCGTACCAAACCTGGATTCCTTCCTAAGGTTGTTACTAATAGAAATATCAATCAGGAAATTGTTGTTCCTTCTCTGTGTCCTAATCCTTCCTCTAAGAAGGAGCGTCTGTTGCACAACTTGGACGTGGTTCGTGCTTTGAAGTTTTACTTGCAAGCAACCAAAGATTTCCGTCAAACATCTTCTTCGTTTGTTGTCTATTCTGGAAAACGTAGAGGTAAAAAAGCTACGGCTACCTCTCTTTCTTTTTGGCTGAAAAGCATCATCCGTTTGGCATACGAGACTGCTGGACAGCAGCCTCCTGGAAGGATTACAGCTCACTCTACTAGAGTGGTGGCTTTCACATGGGCTTTTAAAAATGTTGCTTCTGTTGAACAGATTTGTAAGGCTGCGACTTGGTCTTTGCTTCATACCTTTTCCAAAATTTACAAATTTGATACTTTTGCTTCTTCGGAGGCTATTTTTGGGAGAAAAGTTCTTCAAGCAGTAGTGCCTTCTGTTTAACCATCTGTCTTGTCCCTCCCATTCATCCGTGTCCTGTAGCTTTGGTATTGTATCCCACAAGTAAAGGATGAATCCGTGGACTTGTCGTACCTTATAGAAGAAAAATAAATTCATGCTTACCTGATAAATTGATTTCTTCTATGGTACGACGAGTCCACGGCTCGCCCTGTCATTTTAAGACAGATTATATTTTTTGATTTTAAACTTCAGTCACCTCTGCACCTTTTAGTTTCTCCTTTTTCTTCCTGTACCTTCGGTCGAATGACTGGGGGGTGGAGCTAAGGGAGGAGCTATATAGACAGCTCTGCTGTGGTGCTCTTTGCCACTTCTTGTTAGCAGGAGGATAATATCCCACAAGTAAAGGATGAATCCGTGGACTCGTCGTACCATAGAAGAGATCAATTTATCAGGTAAGCATAAATTTACTTTTTTTGTGCTCCACTTGTAATCTAGCCCATTTTAAAATATAAATAAGACTTGGGCTTAAGTAAAAGTTGGCAATAATGCACTAATCTTCTAAAATATATCACATAAACCTGTTTTTTGTTTTTTATAGCTTCATGTATTTATTTCGAGAAGCAGTAAATATGCTACAATTGTCATAAACTTTAGTAAATCAGAGTGAACTGAGTATGAGAACTGATCTCACACGTTTTTGCATATAAAACCCACAGACATACAGCTCATTGTAGCATAGAGATGACGTAATCACACACGGAATACTCAGTATGGTTTGTATAAAGTAACCGGCAGGCTGTTCCGCTAGTCCTGGGCCCCTCAGCGAGCCCACTTGCCCAGCGAGCCCCTCAGCACGTCTCTGTGTTTGTTGCCTTTTATAATTTAAATTTTTATTATTCCAAAGAATAAATATACATTCATATTTTATACATACAAAAAGCCTTACAAAAGATTACATGTTCTAATATAAAGGTGTTATTACATATAAACTTACGTTCTCTATAAAGACCTTTGATCTAATAAACCTAAATAAAACAAACTCATACAAGACAAAAAAAAAAAAAGAGGACCCCAAGAGAATCTATTCCCCCTCTCTCTCTCTCTCTCTCTCCATCCACCCACACCACTACTCCAGCTGG
Organism: Bombina bombina; assembly: GCF_027579735.1. NCBI lineage: Eukaryota > Metazoa > Chordata > Amphibia > Anura > Bombinatoridae > Bombina > Bombina bombina. Next base: position 1,220,360,764 of record NC_069499.1, read on the forward strand.
CCCACACCTTACCAATTCTTTTAATTTGTTTTTATGTAGAAATTCATCCCAGTAGAAACATATAGAATGAAAGACGTGTTCTCTTTTAGATTTTAAGTAAGAGTATTCCTCAAGTGTTAAAAGCTCGCTAATTCTTGATAATATTATTTTTCTTCTTAAATGGAAAGAGTCCACAGCTGCATTCATTACTTTTGGGAAATAAGAACCTGGCCACCAGGAGGAGGCAAAGACACCCCAGACAAAGGCTTAAATACTCATCCCACTCCCCTCATCTCCCAGTCATTCTTTGCCTTTCGTCCCTGGAGGTTGGCAGAGACGTGTCAGAATTTTTTAATTTTTGTTTTTGTCTCTTATTGAGGGTAGTACTCTTCGGCATGGGACAGGAGTTTTAAGTAGTCCTGTTAGTCTCTCAGTGAGGGCTTGGATGAAAGTTAGAGTCTGGAGATGCAGGAAGTTTCTTTCTGCGAAACAATCTCAAGTCATATTAACAGATCCTCAAGCAATCAGCGTTGTCGAACTTCGCTCTGCTGCCTGCTTTCTTCTCTCAAGTCCATGGCAGAGGCGATGCTACTATCCGTCACACTTGAAGGGCCGTGTTTCTGTTCCACGGCTTTGATTCCGGTAAGATTGTTTCATTTTACTTTATTCGATGTACTGTAACGTGAATGTTTTCCCGTGAGGCTATACTCCTCGCGGGTTTACCTTATAACATAAGGGTCTCAGTGAGTCTCTGTTAGTATCTTGGAATCGAGGGTTAATACCTCCTGAGGGGGGTTATTGGACAGGGGGGTTTATAATCATGTTTGTTGTGTGATTCAACCTGCTTATGTGTGAGGTTTAGGGTTTGTGGTTTGGAACTTTGAGGCCTTTAGAAGTGACGCGGCCTGTTGGCTGAGCGCGCTTTTTGGACTATACGGTTCACCTTGTGTCCGGGCGTGGTTACGCTATGTTCCCATTTCCGCATTCTCGACCGTGTGGCGATTGAGATATTCTAGTCCACGGGGGTCTAGTCATAGGAGGTGGTGAGTGCCCCAGCCATTGGTGGTGTCAGGTGCTGTTTTTGTTTTTTTACTGTTTGTATCCAGACAAGGAACAACTATTTCCTGATTGATATTTCTATTAGTAACAACCTTAGGAAGGAATCCAGGTTTGGTACGCAAAACCACCTTATCAGCATGGAAAACAAGATAAGGTGAGTCGCATTGCAATGCAGATAGTTCAGAAACTCTTCGAACTATGCAGCTATGGGGGATTCTGATGCTGAGACTGTGCTCATTCCAGATTCAGTTACGGAGGATTCTGATACCGACACGATTATAATATCTGATACAGATTCTGTGTTTGGTGACAAATCCGGTTTAGCCTTGTTGACTCCTGTTATCCATTTTTGTTCCATATGCCATATAAGAGCACCCGGTTCCTCGGACTCAGGGAATCGGGGATCTGCTGAGCCATCCGCCTCTGGGGTCCTGTCTCCCAGGGACCGAGTTCCCTACCGAATCTTCCTCTTACACATGCGGGTAATCCAGTTTATGGTTCCTCCACATGGGGTGGTGTGTTCCCCCCTGGAGCTTGCATCACGTTTTTCGCTTTCAGATACTGTTGGCGATTGCTCATCTGCAGAGTCCAGACGTTTCTTTGAGAATGTGCACGTGCCCTATTATCCCAGGTATTCCGCCTTGGGGTGGGCCTCCGCAGTATCCTTAGGGTTCTGTTCCGGAGTGTTGTGCATTTCGGTCCCGGATTGCACGCCTTCGCATATTGCTCAGACATCTGTATGAGTCGCTGAATGACCCTATCGTTCACAGATACAGGAATTTTCAGTCTGATAGTCCGAATGGTACGACTCGTTAGCCATGTGGGGATGAGGTAATCTCCTATTGTCTTTATTTTGAGTTCTTTCCCAGTTTTTGTGAGATGGGGCTCCGTTTGGCTGGTCCTACGGGTAGGCCTGTGTCCTTTTTGGGCGTTAACCTTAGGGTTGCCTTGATTTTATTTGTATCCGATGGGATGTCTTTTATTTTTGTTATGTTTTCCTTCGGGAACTTTCTGGGATCGATACTCAATACTTCCTCGGAAGATGTTTTGGACATGTTAGTCCTGTGTTAAAACTGGCTGTTTTCTTTTCTTCCCCTTTGAGGGAGGATTTATGCAGGCTGGTCCTGTTGGGTTTGTTCGGTGTGGCGACTGTTCAGGCAAGTGGCGCTGTTCTGCTTGCTGGTTCGGTAGAAGCGCAAGGTGCTCGGTTATTGTTTAATACATGTTAGCTAAGCATTTGAGAGGACCTGTAGGTCCGTGAGGCGGGTACGATGTTCTTTCCTGTTAGTCTTTCATCATAGAGGACCGGTCAGGGGAGTTTCTACTGCGTCACTCTATCTGACATCTGATCTCATCAGAACCTAGAGTTTCCTCCCCCATGCGGTGGAGGGCTGAGCACCCCATTTCCGCAGTTTGAGTGGTTTTGGCCTTTTGTTTTAAGGCTCTGGATTGTCCTTTTAGGGCTTGATCCAACAGCTTTTATGGATAGCTTAAATAAAAAGAGAGAAGCGCTCAACCTGGGAACGAACAATAGCATAATAGCTTGTTCTATGGCTAGTTACCACCCTAGAAGCATCCTCTTTTTGCTCAATATGTGCCTTTCACAGAGAAGAACTTTCCTGTAGCATATCAGTCTGATCCTGACTTCACAGTACAGTCCAGCCCCGAAATACCAGGCAATCCCTCTGAACAAGAGAAACCGCAAAACCCCAGACGTACGTTTCAGCCTTTTGTGGGCCTCGTCAGTGAGGTGCAGCCATATCCCTCTAGGCACACTGAGCAACGGGTCCACGTCTGTATTCCCGCATCACACTTAGGGAGACTTCCCTAAGTGTCATAATTTGCATAAATAAAAAGAGAGAAGCTCTCAACCTGGGAACGAACAATAGCATAATAGCTTGTTCTATGGCTAGTTACCACCCTAGAAGCAGCCTCTTTTTGCTCAATATGTGCCTTTCACAGAGAAGAACTTTCCTGTAGCATATCAGTCTGATCCTGACTTCACAGTACAGTCCAGCCCCGAAATACCAGGCAATCCCTCTCTGAACAAGAGAAACAGCAAAACCCCAGACGTACGTTTCAGCCTGTTGTGGGCCTCGTCAGTGAGGTGCAGCCATATCCCTCTAGGCACACTGAGCAACGGGTCCACGTCTGGATTCCCGCATCACACTTAGGGAGACTTCCCTAAGTGTCATAATTTGCATAAATAAAAAGAGAAGCGCTCATCCTGGGAACGAACAATAGTATAATAGCTTGTTCTATGGCTAGTTACCACCCTAGAAGCACCCTCTTTTTGCTCAATATGTGCCTTTCACAGAGAAGAACTTTCCTGTAGCATATCAGTCTGATCCTGACTTCACAGTACAGTCCAGCCCCGAAATACCAGGCAATCCCTCTCTGAACAAGAGAAACAGCAAAACCCCAGACGTACGTTTCGGCCTATTGTGGGCCTCGTCAGTGAGGTGCAGCCATATCCCTCTAGGCACACTGAGCAACGGGTCCACGTCTGGATTCCCGCATCACACTTAGGGAGACTTCCCTAAGTGTCATAATTTGCATAAATAAAAAGAGAGAAGCGCTCAACCTGGGAACGAACAATAGCATAATAGCTTGTTCAATGGCTAGTTACCACCCTAGAAGCAGCCTCTATTTGCTCAATATGTGCCTTTCACAGAGAAGAACTTTTCTTCTGTGAAAAGCACACTGGTCTAAAAGAGGATGCTTCCGGGTGGTAAATCGCCATAGAACAAGCCACTGAGCTGTTGTTCGTTCCTGGTAGAGCGCTTATCTCTTCGTTTGCAAATTATTATGACCCTGGGGAAGTCTCCCTATGGGTGATGGGGGAAACCAGACGTGGACTCCTTGCCCAGTGTGCTTAGAGGAATGTGGCTGCACCTCACTTACGAGGCCCATAGGAGGCCGAAACGATCATCTGGGGTTGTCATGTTCCTTGTTCAGAGGAGAATTGCCTGGTATTTCGGGGCTGGACTGACCTTACTTGGCGGGATCAGACTGATATACTTCAGGAAAGTTTTGTTCTGTGAAAAGCACACTGGTCTAAAAGAGGCTGCTTCCGGGTGGTAAATCGCCATAGAACAAGCCACTGAGCTGTTGTTCGTTCCTGGTAGAGCGCTTCTCTCTTCGTATGCAAATTATTATGACCCTGGGGAAGTCTCCCTATGGGTGATGGGGGAAACCAGATGTGGACTCCTTGCCCAGTGTGCTTAGAGGAATGTGGCTGCACCTCACTGATGAGGCCCATAGGAGGCTGAAACGATCGTCTGGGGTTGTCATGTTCCTTGTTCAGAGGAGAATTGCCTGGTATTTCGGGGCTGGACTGACCTTACTTGGCGGGATCAGACTGATATACTTCAGGAAAGTTTTCTTCTGTGAAAAGCACACTGGTCTAAAAGAGGCTGCTTCCAGGTGGTAAATCGCCATAGAACAAGCCACTGAGCTGTTGTTCGTTCCTGGTAGAGCGCTTCTCTCTTCGTATGCAAATTATTATGACCCTGGGGAAGTCTCCCTATGGATGATGGGGGAAACCAGACGTGGACTCCTTGCCCAGTGTGCTTAGAGGAATGTGGCTGCACCTCACTGACGAGGCCCATAGGAGGCCGAAACGATCGTCTGGGGTTGTCATGTTCCTTGTTAAGAGGAGAATTGCCTGGTATTTCGGGGCTGGACTGACCTTACTTGGCGGGATCAGACTGATATACTTCAGGAAAGTTTTCTTCTGTGAAAAGCACACTGGTCTAAAAGAGGCTGCTTCCGGATGGTAAATCGCCATAGAACAAGCCACTGAGCTGTTGTTCGTTCCTGGTAGAGCGCTTCTCTCTTCGTATGCAAATTATTATGACCCTGGGGAAGTCTCCCTATGGGTGATGAGGGAAACCAGACGTGGACTCCTTGCCCAGTGTGCTTAGAGGAATGTGGCTGCACCTCACTGACGAGGCCCATAGGAGGCCGAAACGATCGTCTGGGGTTGTCATGTTCCTTGTTCAGAGGAGAATTGCCTGGTATTTCGGGGCTGGACTGACCTTACTTGGCGGGATCAGACTGATATACTTCAGGAAAGTTTTGTTCTGTGAAAAGCACACTGGTCTAAAAGAGGCTGCTTCCGGGTGGTAAATCGCCATAGAACAAGCCACTGAGCTGTTGTTCGTTCCTGGTAGAGCGCTTCTCTCTTCGTATGCAAATTATTATGACCCTGGGGAAGTCTCCCTATGGGTGATGGGGGAAACCAGACGTGGACTCCTTGCCCAGTGTGCTTAGAGGAATGTGGCTGCACCTCACTGACGAGGCCCATAGGAGGCCGAAACAATTGTCTGGGGTTGTCATGTTCCTTGTTCAGAGGAGAATTGCCTGGTATTTCGGGGCTGGACTGACCTTACTTGGCGGGATTAGACTGATATACTTCAGGAAAGTTTTCTTCTGTGAAAAGCACACTGGTCTAAAAGAGGCTGCTTCCGGGTGGTAAATCGCCATAGAACAAGCCACTGAGCTGTTGTTCTTTCCTGGTAGAGCGCTTCTCTCTTCGTATGCAAATTTTATGGATAGCTGTCTAGCATGCGGTTGGTTTGCAGTTTGCAGCCAGTTGCAGTACTTGGCACCTTGGGTGCGTGTTGGCTGTTTGGAGTGTCTTTAGATGCAAATTTTACTCTTTGACGTGAACTGTCTGAGTTTTGAGACCTTTGGGTCTTCCTCTACCTCCGGGTGAGTTAGATCTCCTTTTCGGAATCTACGTTTGCTGGAGGATGGTTGATCCCTGGGAGCTGGGAAAGCCTAGCGCTTTTCTCTTCCCTGTGTCCTCTGCCTGTGCGGAGGTGATGGGGAAACTAGCCCTGCTAGTAGGGTTTTTTGGACTTCAAGGTATCCTTTTCTGTTGTCCTGGGACTTGAGAAGTTCTTTCTTTAGACTTCTAGTCTGGTTCCTTGGAGCTTGGGACTTTGGCTGAGGTGGTCCCTCCTTTCGGTCGGGGCTTTCGAGTTCCTCTTGCTATCCGAGTTCTCTGGATATGCATCCATTCCCTTGTCTGGCTTTGGGGCCAGTTGGGTTGTGTAGTCTAGGGTATGATTGCCTGGACTATAGGTGCCCGGACCTTTTGTTTTCCCTGAGATTCCCGCTTTCTGGGGCTTTGCTCCTTTTTCCTGATCCATTTTGGGGTTATTTTGGATTCCTGGATGTCAGGGCTGGTCGGGGTGTTCCATGGTAGTGGGGACTTGGGCTGTGTCTTTGCTCCATCTACCTGAAAGGGTCAGAGTTGGCCTGGTTTTCGGAGTATACTCCTTACTACTGAATATCCCATGTCATGTGGGGATTACCTGGGTGTCTTGCGCCTCAAGGGTGTGGGTTCATACCCAGCTGCTGGCATTAGATTTCTAATTTCTGGTGTGCACCTTAGGGTTGCATTCCCCTGGTCAGTTTGCCAGTGTACACGTGGATTCTCTGCTCTCCAGGTAAATGGGTTGGTGATGCCTCCTGTTTGGCGCGTGACTTTTTCTAGGACATTTGCGTTGGGGATTTTTCTTCCCCCTTAGCCAGTGGCTTCGGCCTTCAGGACAGTTGTTGTCCTTCCGGTCTCTTCCCTTTTCATAGGGAATATTCTCCTTCCTATGGAGATGAAGTCCTTTTTTAGGACTTCTCTGGGTCAGGAGGTATAGGGTGGATGTGGTTCCTGGGGGCCTTGCCAGTTCCAAGTCAGACTGTGGTGCCTTGTTTTGATAGATACTTAACAATCTGTGGCCTTGTCTGTGGTCAGAGTCAGGTTGTACTAGTACTCTGGAGGGATGGCTATTCCATCTTTACGCTCAGTTTCGTGATTCTTTTTGTTCCTGTACTGAATCCCTGTGGCTGGGTTGGTCCAGCTGGGTATAGATCTGCAGGTCCGACTGTCCAAGCGGTCTAGTGGTCGCACTATCCCTTGTATGTGAGAGCTTGTTGAGTCTAGCCTGATAGCTCAGTCTGCAGGGAGATAGTTTCTCTTTTCTCCTTGCTCCTTCACAGGAGATGGTTTACTCTTCCTTCGGGTTCTGAGGGTATAATCTCCTTCTCGGGAGGCCTTGATGGAGGCTTGTGTTCCCCTTTTTAGGGGCCTTTTAGGGGACCTGAGTGTAGGTCCGGCGGCTTAGGTTGCCTGGAAAGTGTCCTCTGTTGAGGGACTGTTTTTGTGCGTTCCGTTTCTTGTGGACTGCTTCTTATTCTTCCTTGCAAGCTCCTTTTGTGTTGTCCTGTTATGTACTCAGTGTTCTTGAACTTGAAGTTTTTGCCTGGGTCTATTACACGTTTTCTTGGTCGAATACTTTGGTATTCTATGGGTGGCACAGGGAGGACTTTGCTTCTTCAGTTGTGTCCATGCTTGCAGGATATTGGGGAGATGTTTTTTCTGTCTCCGTGTCCAGATTATCCCGGTTTTCGCTTCATATTGGCGTAGCCTCCTTCTCTGTTTGGGTCCTTTTAGGTCTCAGTGAGCTGGGCCCGCAAACACTTGAGGTGTTCTTTTCGTATTATGGGAACCTTTTGGTTTCCTTGGTTTTCCTTTACCTTGTCCCCTTGGGGCTTTCAGCTGGTTTCACCTTCATCTGAGGGGTAATTGGTGGGGGACCATCTGTTGGGCGACGGTTTCTCTAGAAGGACTGTTGGCTCAGTCGAGTCCGTTTGCGGTCTCTTGTTTGGCTCTGGGCTAACTGCGAATCAGTGTCGATGGGGCTTTTTCTTTTAAATTTTTCTCGGTTTCCACAAAGCAGGATTTTTTATTGGGTTGTGGTTCAGGCCTGGTGCCCTCAGTTTGGGCCGCCTATTGTGTCCTCCCGTCTTTGCATTCAGTGTCCTCTTTAGCTTGGATATTGTTTTCCCAAAAGTAATGAATACAGCTGTGGACTCTTTCCATTTAAGAAGAAAAACATAAATTATGCTTACCTGATTTCCTTTTCTTCTGATGGAAAGAATCCACAGCTCCTCACCCGTTATTTTATGTGGGGCGTCCTTATATTTTTCTGGCACCTTTTCACCGTGATATTTCTTCTACTGTTCCTTGTTCCTCGGCAGACTGACTGGGGGATGAGGGGAGTGGGAGGAGTATTTAAGCCTTTGGCTGGGGTGTCTTTAATGTAATGAATGCAGCTATGGACTCTTTCCATCAGAAGAAAAGGAAATTATCAGGTAAGCATAATTTATTTTTCTTTACCAGGAACATATGTTTTCTTCCAGTTTCTAGCGAATATAGATCTCATACCATTTAATACATACATTATAAGTTTGGCTCTGATTTTACATATACCTTTAATAGGCTTATTTAATAGAGCAGTATATATGTCTAATTAAAAGTCATCCTTAACACTAACCTCTTGAATACATTTAGAGATTTCTCCCAATGAGTTTTTAATCATGGGGCAATCCCACCAAATATGTTTCATGCTGCCTAGCATGCCGCACCCTCTCCAACACTGGTTGGAAGCATTTGCATATATATATACTGTGTAATCTGTCCGGGGTCAGATACCATCTAGTGAGAATTTTATAATTTATCTCTTGAATGTTAGAAGAGGATGATGAACTGGCTATCTTAGAAAATATATGTAGCCAATCTGTATCTTCTAATTGTTCCCCCGTCTCGTTTTCCCATTTTTGTATATGTACATGATTTTTAATGTCCTCTTATATAGTTAGAATATTATAACTAAATGAGAGAGTACCTTTCATAGAAGTTTCAGCCTGGCATGCTTTTTCAAAGGTGGTTAATTGTCTTGTTAAATTTATCTTTTCTGGATGATGTTCCAGGAAGTCATGCAATTGCAAATATTTCAGCCATTTACAATATATCCCATCCGCAAGACTCAATAACTCCTGTTGTGGCTTAAGTCTTCCATTTGCTATAAAATTATTAAGTGGTATTGCTTGATATGATTTTTGTTGACTAAAACAATTAGGAATAAGGCCCCCTTGGAACTTAGCATTAGTAATAATCGACAGTAGTGGAGAAAGAGAAGTTGAAATATTAGGGTGCTCTGATATAATTGTGTCCCATTGTTTAAAAGTGTGATTAATCATCATGAATTTTTTTATACTTAAGCGCCTCCCTTCTGCTAGTGTCCAAGATAATTTATTTATTTTTATAGTATGTATTCGGCCTATCCATGATAAGGATTTTGATTGCCCGTCTTTAAGATTTTTTTGAAGATCATTAAATAATTTTAAATAGTTATCAGAAAAGAGTTGTTTATCATCTAGCGACATTTGTAACCCCAGATATTTTAAAGAAGTCTCTTTCCAAGTATATGATCTATATAATTGACATTCCTGGTCTTCCCTACATGACAACAAGATCTTAATTGCTTCCGATTTATTCGTATTGATATGGAAATTTGAATATCTCCCAAAATCCTGAAAAACAGGTTCTAGGTTTTGAATAGACCTAACTGGGTCCGTTATCCTAAGTAATACATCGTCTGCATATAATGACATTTTATACTTGTTCCCCTATTTTTAACCCTTTAATATTGGAGCGTAATTTTGCTGCTAAAATCTCCATAGACAAAATGAATAGCAAAGGAGACAGGGGACATCCCTGCCTCGTGCCATTTGATATACTAAACCAATCTGAAATTACTCCATTAACTTTCACTTTTGCCGAAGGTGATACATAAAGATGAAAAATCCGTTGAATGTTTTTTCTCCAAAGCCAAATTTTTTAAGTGTTAGCTGTAAAAAAGACCAGTCAAGCTGGTAAAAAGTCTTTTCAGCATCTAATGAGAGTGTTACTAAGGGCATCCCATGTGATTTAGCATATTTTATTATGTGTAGAACCTTAATAGTGTTAACTCTTGCTTCTCTTCTTGGTACAAATACTAATTGATCAATATTTATAATATTGGGTAATATTTTATTTATTCTGTTAGATATTAGTTTAGCATATATTTTAATATCTTTATTCAAGAGCGAGATAGGTCTAAAATGAGCTGGAACATCTGGTTTAGGTAACGCTATTATCCTGGCTTCTAGCATTTCTATTAAGAAAGTAGAATTATTACCAAGAGTTAAAAAGAAACGTAAGTTTAGGGGCTAGAATATCAGAAAAGATCTCATAATAACTTATACTAAACCTGTCTGGACCTGGGCTTTTACCTATGGCAAAGGTCTTAATGATCTGAATAATCTCTTGTTGGGAAAAGGGCTCGTCTAACCTATTTTTTTGAGTTTCAGAAATGGTAGGTACCTTTGTGTCATTGATATAGGAAATTTTCTCCTTTAGGTAAGCTTGGGAGTTATTTTGTAAATTAAGATTGTATATCTTTTGATAGTATTTTTGAAATACGTTGGCAATGTCCTGACTCCCAACTACCTGTTTACCTTGGCTATCTATTATTTTTGAGATATAAGTTTGTAGTGGGGGTTTTTTTGGGGGGGGGTTTACGCTCTTGCTAGTAATTTGCCTGATTTATTGCCCCCATTAAAAAATACTTAAATTAGCAATAAAGCTCTACGTTGGGCACCTTTATTTAAGAAAGTTAAGTTTATCCCGCGCTTACTTAAGGAGTCCATAGTTTATTATAAGGGTCTCTTATGTTCGTATTCTTCCTTTTGAAGAGATTTTACAAGATCTTCATAAGTTTCTCTTGGTTTTTTTTTTTTAAATTAACAATTTGTATTTAATACATTCTCCTCTTATTACCTGTTTATGGGCCTCCCACCATATGCTTGGGGACGTGTCTTTACTATGATTAATACTAAAATACGATTCCAAAGAATTGCCTATGAATTGTTTAATTTGCAAATCATTTAAAAGATTGTCTAACCGCAATTAGTAGGGTATTATTGGTCTATCCGGCCAATTCAAGCTTAAAGATATCAGTGAATGATCCAACCATGAGATATTACAGATTTTGGCCTCTTGCACTAGAGTGAAGCTGTTTTGATCCACCCAAAAATTATCAATACGTGAATATGAATTTTGGGGGACTGAATAATAAGTAAAATCTCTTTCTGATGGATGGAGAGACCTCCAAGCATCTAATAGGGACAAGGAAAGAAGATTAGTTTTGACTGATTTGATTATGTGTTTGGATTTAGAGCAATTCAATAAAGGTTCTAAAGGAAATAAACCTTTAATGTAATTGCACTGGTACAGTAAACTATATGTGCCTTTCCAATTTAACAAATAAGTGCACAATACCCCCCAAAAATGCCCATGCCTAGGCACCAGGATAGGACAATATTAATTTTGGTATTGTGCTTAGACAGACTTTTAGATGTTGACAATACTTTAAGAAATATTAGAACATACATGACACCATTTTGACATGTGTGTTGCAAATATTGAGAATATTTTTTTTCTCTGAAGAAAGTAAGAAGCATTTACCTCATCTTATCTGGTTCTGCTGATAAATGGCTTACGCAACTCTTGAAGATAGATAACACATGTAATTATAGAAGAATGATCCTATATGGTACCTCTTATATAATTTTCTTATTACAATTTGTCCTGATCTATTCCCCATTTTCCTGACTATTATAAACACATCGCCCTTACTTAAAACAGTTATATATTTGGACAAGTCTTTGCTGGTCCTGTGAATGTGGAGCCTAACACACAATTATGACCAGTGACCACATGAAAATGATTTTGGTCTCTTTTGCACATACTTTTTAATATTAAATTTCCTTCTTAATATGAGGAGAGTCCACGGCTTCATTCATTACTTGTGGGAAATACAGAACCTGGCCACCAGGAGGAGGCAAAGACACCCCAGCCAAAGGCTTAAATACCTTCCCCACCTCCCTCATCCCCCAGTCATTCTTTGCCTTTCGTCACAGGAGTTTGGCAGAGAAGTGTCATAAGATTTTGGAGTAGTTCCTTAGGAAGGGTATCTGCCCTTCGAGATGGGCCTGGAGTTTTAAGTAGTCTTGTCAGCCTCTCAGTGAGAGCATTGAGGAAAGTTAGAGTCTGGAGATGCAGAGAGAGTCTTTCTGCTAATCCATCCAGACTCATATTAACAGCTCCTTAAGCAATCGGCGTTGACGAGTTTTGCTGCCTGCTTTCTTCACTCAAGTCCATGTCAGAAGCGCTGCTAAAATCTGTCAAACTTGAAGGGCTGTGTCACTGTTCCACGGCATAGATTCCGGTAAGATCGTTTCATTATTTTACACACATGTTAACGATAGAAGACAGGGTCACAGTGGGACTCCTTATCTTTATGGAATCAAGGGTTAATAACTCCTGAGGGGGATTATTGAACAGTGGGGTTTTTTAATCATATTTTTTATGTGATTTCGACTGCTTATGTGTAAGAATGTTTGGGCTCTTAGGCTGATACGGAACGTACAGGTTATTTTCATTTTCTCTTGTAAGGTGTATCCAGTCCACGGATCATCCATTACTTGTGGGATATTCTCCTTCCCAACAGCAAGTTGCAAGAGGATCACCCACAGCAGAGCTGCTATATAGCTCCTCCCCTAACTGCCATATCCAGTCATTCTCTTGCAACTCTCAACAAGCATGGAGGTAGTAAGAGGAAAGTGGTGAAATGTAGCTGTTATCTTGCTTCAATCAAAAGTTTGTTATTTTTAAATGGTACCGGAGTTGTACTATTTTGTCCCAGGCAGAAAAATAGAAGAATCTGCCTGTGATTTCTATGATTTTAACAGGTTGTAACTAAGATCCATTGCTGTTCTCACACATGACTGAAGAGAGAGGTAACTTCAGCGGGGGAATGGCGTGCAGGTTATCCTGCTATGAGGTATGTGCAGTTAAGATTTTTCTAGAAGATGTGAATGCTAGAAAATGCTGCTGATACCAAATTTATGTAAGGTAAGCCTGAATACAGTGATTTAATAGCGACTGGTATCATGCTTACTTTCTGAGATAATACTCTTTTATATTTACAATATAACATGTTTGCTGGCATGTTTAAACATTTTTATATATACTTTGGTGATAAAACTTTTTCCACATGGCTGGCTTAAATTTGCCTAGAAACAGTTTCCTGAGGCTTTCCACTGTGTTACTATGAGTGGGAGGGGCCTAATTTAGCGCTTTTTTTGCGCAGTAACTTTTACAGACTGAGACATCCAGCTTCCTCCAGGAGTCCCCTGAATGCTATAGGACATCTCTAAAGGGCTCTTAGGCTTTCCAAAATCATTTGTTGGGGAAGGTAGGCCCACAGCAAGGCTGTGGCAGTTGGTGTGACTGTTAAAAAACGTTTATTTCGGGGTTTTTTATCTGTTTTTTGAACTAAGGGGTTAATCATCCATTTGCAAATGGGTGCAATGCTCTGTTAGCTTATTATACACACTGTAAAAATTTCGTTTGATTTACTGCCTTTTTTCACTGTTTTTCAAATTCTGACAAAATTGGTTTCTCTTAAAGGCACAGTACCGTTTCTTATATTTGCTTGTTAACTTGATTTAAAGTGTTTTCCAAGCTTGCTAGTCTCATTGCTAGTCTGTACAAACATGTCTGACATAGAGGAAACTCCTTGTTCATTATGTTTAAAAGCCATGGTGGAACCCCCTCTTAGAATGTGTACCAAATGTACTGATTTCACTTTAATGAATAAAGATCATATTCTGTCTTTAAAAAATTTATCACTAGAGGAATCTGACGAGGGGGAAGTTATGCCGACTAACTCTCCCCACGTGTCAGATCCTTTGACTCCCGCTTAAGGGACTCACGCTCAAATGACGCCAAGTACATCCAGGGCGCCCATAGCGTTTACTTTACAAGACATGGTGGCAGTCATGGTTAATACACTGTCAGCGGTATTAGCCAGACTACCTGAATTTAGAGGAAAGCGAGATAGCTCTGGAGTTAGACGAAATACAGAGCATACTGACGCTTTAAGAACTATGTCTGATACTGCCTCACAATATGCAGAAGCTGAAGAAGGAGAGCTTCTTTCTGTGGGTGATGTTTCTGACGATGATACAACCTGATTCTGATATTTCTACATTTAAATTTAAGCTTGAACACCTCCGCGTGTTACTCAGGGAGGTTTTAGCTGCTCTGAATGACTGTGATACAATTGCAGTGCAAGAGAAATTGTGTAGACTGGATAAATACTATGCAGTGCCGGTGTGCACTGATGTTTTTCCAATACCTAAAAGGTTTACAGAAATTATTACTAAGGAATGGGATAGACCAGGTGTGCCGTTCTCTCCCCTCCTATTTTTAGAATTTTTTTTCCAATAGACGCCACCACACGGGACTTATGGCAGACAGTTCCTAAGGTGGAGGGAGCAGTTTCTACTCTAGCAAAGCGTACTACTATCCCTGTCGAGGACAGTTGTGCTTTCTTAGATCCAATGGATAAAAAGTTAGAGGGTTACCTTAAGAAAATGTTTATTCAACAAGGTTTTATCCTACAGCCCCTTGCATGCATTGCTCCTGTTACTGCTGCTGCGGCGTTCTGGTTTGAGTCTCTGGAAGAGGCTTTACAGGTAGCGACTCCATTGGATGACATACTTGACAAGCTTAGAGCACTTAAGCTAGCCAATTCTTTTGTTTCTGATGCCATTGTTCATTTGACTAAACTAACGGCTAAGAATTCTGGTTTTGCTATCCAGGCGCGCAGAGCGCTATGGCTTAAATCATGGTCAGCTGACATTACTTCAAAGTCTAAGCTGCTTAACATTCCCTTCAAGGGGCAGACCCTATTCGGGCCTGGTTTGAAGGAGATTATTGCTGATATCACTGGAGGAAAAGGTCATGCCCTTCCTCAGGATAGGTCCAAATCAAGGGCCAAACAGTTTAATTTTCGTGCCTTTCGAAACTTCAATGCAAGTGCGGCATCAACTTCCTCTAATGCAAAACAAGAGGGAACTTTTGCTCAGTCCAAGACGGTCTGGAGACCTAACCAGGCCTGGAACAAAGGTAAGCAGGCCAAAAAGCCTGCTGCTGCCTCTAAGACAGCATGAAGGAACGGCCCCCTATCCGGTAACGGATCTAGTAGGGGGCAGACTTTCGCTCTTCGCCCAGGCGTGGGCAAGAGATGTCCAGGATCCCTGGGCGTTGGAAATTATATCCCAGGGATATCTTCTGGACTTCAAGGCTTCCCTCCCAAAAGGGAGATTTCACCTTTCACAATTATCTGCAAACCAGATAAAGAGAGAGGCATTCTTACACTGTGTACAAGACCTCCTAGTTATGGGAGTGATCCATCCAGTTCCAAAGGAGGAACAGGGACAGGGATTTTACTCAAATCTGTTTGTGGTTCCCAAAAAAGAGGGGAACCTTCAGAACAATTTTGGATCTAAAGATCTTAAACAAATTCCTCAGAGGTTTTGTCCAGAGTTCCATCATTCAAGATGGAGACTATTCGTACCATCCTACCTATGATCCAGGAGGGTCAATACATGACTACAGTGGATTTAAAGGATGCTTATCTTCACATTCCGATACACAAAGATCATCATCGGTTTCTCAGGTTTGCCTTCCTAGACAGGCATTACCAGTTTGTAGCTCTTCCCTTTGGGTTAGCTACAGCCCCAAGAATTTTTACGAAGGTTCTGGGGTCGCTTCTGGCGGCCCTAAGGCCGCGGGGCATAGCAGTGGCCCCTTATTTAGACGACATCCTGATTCAGGCGTCAAACTTCCAAATTGCCAAGTCTCATACGGACATAGTGTTGGCATTTCTGAGGTTGCATGGGTGGAAGGTGAGCGAGGAAAATAGTTCTCTATCCCCCCTCACAAGAGTTTCCTTCCTAGGGACTCTGATAGATTCTGTAGAAATGAAAATTTACCTGACGGAGTCCAGGTTATCAAAACTTCTAAATGCCTGCCGTGTTCTTTATTCCATTCCTCGCCCTTCGGTGGCTCAGTGCATGGAAGTAATCGGCTTAATGGTAGCGGCAATGGACATAGTGCGGTTTGCACGCCTACATCTCAGACCGCTGTAACTCTGCATGCTCAGTCAGTGGAATGGGGATTACACAGATTTGTCCCCTCTACTAAATCTGGATCAAGAGACCAGGGATTCTCTTCTCTGGTGGCTATCTCAGGTCCATCTGTCCAAAGGTATGACCTTTCGCAGGCCAGATTGGACAATTGTAATGACAGATGCCAGCCTTCTAGGTTGGGGTGCAGTCTGGAACTCCCTGAAGGCTCAGGGATCGTGGACTCAGGAAGAGTCACTCCTTCCAATAAATATTCTGGAACTGAGAGCGATATTCAATGCTCTTCAGGCTTGGCCTCAGTTAGCAACTCTGAGGTTCATCAGATTTCAGTCGGACAACATCACGACTGTGGCTTACATCAACCATCAAGGGGGAACAAGGAGTTCCCTAGCGATGTTAGAAGTCTCAAAGATAATTTGCTGGGCAGAGATTCACTCTTGCCACCTATCAGCTATCCATATCCCAAGTGTAGAGAACTGGGAGGCGGATTTTCTAAGTTTTCAGACTTTTCATCCGGGGGAGTGGGAACTCCATCCGGAGGTGTTTGCACAATTGATTCATCGTTGGGGCAAACCAGAACTGGATCTCATGGCATCTTGCCAGAACGCCAAGCTTCCTTGTTACGGATCCAGGTCCAGGGACTCCAAGGCAAGATGCTCTAGCAGCGCCTTGGTCCTTCAACCTGGCTTATGTGTTTCCATCGTTTCCTCTGCTCCCTCGTCTGATTGCCAAAATCAAGCAGGAGAGAGCATCAGTGATCTTGATAGCGCCTGCGTGGCCACGCAGGACTTGGTATGCAGATCTGGTGGACATGTCATCCTTTCCACCATGGACTCTGCCGCTGAGACAGGACCTTCTACTTCAAGGTCCTTTCAACCATCCAAATCTAATTTCTCTGAGGCTGACTGCCTGGAGATTGAACGCTTGATTTTATCAAAGCGTGGTTTCTCCGAGTCAGTCATTGATACCTTAATTCATGCACGAAAGCCTGTCACCAGGAAGATCTATCATAAGATATGGCGTAAATATCTTTATTGGTGTGAATCCAAGGGCTACTAATGGAGTAAGGTCAGGATTCCCAGGATATTATCTTTTCTCCATGAAGGCTTGGAGAAAGGATTGTCAGCTAGTTCCTTAAAGGGACAGATTTCTGCACTATCTATTCTTTTGCACAAGCGTCTGGCGGATGTCCCAGACGTTCAGGCATTTTGTCAGGCTTTAGTTAGAATCAAGCCTGTGTTTAAACCTGTTGCTCCACCTTGGAGCTTAAATTTGGTTCTTAAAGTTCTTCAGGGGGTTCCGTTTGAACCTCTTCATTCCATAGATATCAAACTTTTATCTTGGAAAGTTCTTTTTTTTTTTTGTAGCTATTTCCTCGGCTCATAGAGTTTCCGAGTTATCTGCCTTCCAATGTGATTCTCCTTATCTGATCTTCCATGCAGATAAGGTAGTTCTGCGTACCAAATCTGGGTTTTTACCTAAGGTGGTATCTAATAAGAATATCAATCAAGAGATTGTTGTTCCGTCTTTGTGTCCTAATCCTTCTTCAAAGAAGGAACGTCTATTACACAATCTGGACGTGGTTCGTGCTTTAAAGTTTTACTTACAAGCTACTAAAGATTTTCGTCAAACATCTGCTTTGTTTGTTGTCTACTCTGGACAGAGGAGAGGTCAAAAGGCTTCGGCAACCTCTCTTTCTTTTTGGCTAAGTAGCATAATCCGCTTAGCCTATGAGACTGCTGGCCAGCAGCCTCCAGAAAGGTTTACAGCTCATTCTACTAGAGCTGTGGCTTCCACATGGGCCTTTAAAAATGAGGCTTCTGTTGAACAGATTTGCAAGGCGGCGACTTGGTCTTCGCTTCATACTTTTTCAAAATTCTACAAATTTGATACTTTTGCTTCTTCGGAGGCTATTTTTGGGAGAAAGGTTTTACAGGCAGTGGTACCTTCCGTTTAAGTACCTGCCTTGTCCCTCCCTTCATCCGTGTACTTTAGCTTTGGTATTGGTATCCCACAAGTAATGGATGATCCGTGGACTGGATACACCTTACAAGAGAAAATATAATTTATGCTTACCTGATACATTTATTTCTCTTGTGGTGTATCCAGTCCATGACCCGCCCTGTCATTTTAAGGCAGGTATTTTTTAATTTTAAACTACAGTCACCACTGCACCCTATGGTTTCTCCTTTCTCTGCTTGTTTTCAGTCGAATGACTGGATATGGCAGTTAGGGGAGGAGCTATATAGCAGCTCTGCTGTGGGTGATCCTCTTGCAACTTCCTGTTGGGAAGGAGAATATCCCACAAGTAATGGATGATCCGTGGACTGGATACACCACAAGAGAAATAAATTTACAGCATAAATTATGTTTTGAGAGCTGCGCAGTTTCTTTATATCATGATGGCACACTTTTTTCTTAGCAGGGCCAGGTCCTGCATGAGCACCATGTGACTATTCTGACCGGGTGTCTGCGGAGAGTAGCATCTTTTCTATCTGTCTGGGTCATAAGAGGTGGTGAGTACCCCAGCCATTGGGGGTATAAGGTGCCAGTTGGTTTTCCTTTTCTATTATTTTAATATAGACGAGTTATGGAGGACTGTGATATTTTAGAGGGGGATCCCTCCGATACAGAATTTGATACCTGTGTATATTTTGAGGAGGCCCGGGTAATCCAGCCCTCTCAATTATGTTCCATATGCCGCAGTAGAGTGTTCTCATCAACCAATGTTGAGATGTTAGAGACCACTGAGCCGTCCGCCTCTGAGGACTCTTCGTCCAGTGAGGTGTGTTCCCTAGATTCTTTTCCTACATATGCAGTTTTCCAGAGTTCCGATCCTCCTTCGTCTGTAAGGGGATTGTTTCAACCAGAGGTTACTTTGCAGTTTTAAATATTTGCCAAAAGTACATAAGTGCCTAGTCAACCCCCCCTGGCAGACCAATAATTTCTGCCATGGGTTCTCTGGGAGAAAGATTGGGCGAATGGCTTGATGCCCAATTACAGCCTGTGGTACAGTCCCATCCTGGATTTCTCAGAGATACAAAACATCTCCTTAGATCCTTACATAAATTCAAGTGGCAATCAGATTACAACTTTGTAACAATAGATGTATCACTTTATTTGTGTATACCACATGAATTGGGCATAAAAGCCATGAAAAGAATGGTACTGTGAAAAGAATGGTACTGAAATATTCTAATTATGACTCAAATTTGATTGAATTTTTGCTGGAAGTAACTTTGTTTCTACTGAGCCATAATTATTTTATTTTGGATGGCGTCTTTTATTTACAACAGAGAGGCACAGCGATGGGGGCAAAATTTGCCCCATCGTATGCCAATCTCTATTTAGCAGATTTTGAAGACAGAAGATTGTTTGGTGTACATAATATATTTAAGCATAATATCATCTATTATACATGTTATATAGATGATATGCTTGTTTTCTGGAAA
Source organism: Bombina bombina (assembly GCF_027579735.1). NCBI lineage: Eukaryota > Metazoa > Chordata > Amphibia > Anura > Bombinatoridae > Bombina > Bombina bombina. The sequence goes on from NC_069499.1 coordinate 1,220,380,143, forward strand.
GGGACTGAGAATACTTTGGCAGAATTTGTTGATTATTTAAATCTTAATGATGATAATTTGAGATTTACCTATGTAACATCAAATGAGAATATGTCCTATCTAGATGTTAAGCTTAGCAAGGGTATAGATACTATTAACACAGAAGTTTACAGAAAGGAAATATCTGGGAATACGATCTTAAGGGCAGATTCGTGCCATCCTCGTCATCTGAAAAAAGGTATACCTAAGGGCCAGTATATACGTCTAAGGAGAAATTGTAGTAACCTAGAGAGCTATAGAATACATGCAGAGGATTTGACCTCTCCTCTGAGGGTTACGATAAATCGACCCTCATTGAATTGGCAGATCAGATAGGTAGATATAATAGGGAGAATTTGCTTAAGGATAATATAAAAAAGAAATCCAATAGAGAGGGTATCAATTTTATTACTACATATAGCAAACAATTTGACATAATATGCAAACTTATCAACAAAAGATTACCCATCTTGGATAGGGATATTGATTTGAAAGATATATCTAGTAAATGTAATTTTATCCCACGAAGAGCTAAAATTATTGGGGACCTAGTTAGAAAGGCTTTCAGCAGAAAGAGTATTGTTCCCAGGGCGAATAGTAATTGGCTAACAACCAAAAAAGGTTTCTTTAAATGCAATGTCAGACCTTGTAAAAGTTGTAATTATGCCACTATTGGTGATTCTTTTACTTCCACTCAAACTGGTCAGACTTACAAAATTAAGGATCATATTTCATGTAGCTCTACATTTGTTATATATTTACTTACTTGCAATATTTGCAAATTTCAATATGTAGGGTTGACCTCTAGGATGCTTAAAGATATGGTTAGAGAGCATCTCCTTTCTTTAGAAGCAGAGGTTCCTAAGACCCCAGTGGCGAAGCATTTTGCGTTACATAAGGATATTGTTGCAACCTTTGGGTTTCAGGGTATTGAAATGGTGACTTTAGGAGAGGGGGAGATAGTGGCTCCTGGAGGCAGCAAAGCGTAGATGGAGGGAGCTTTGACCTGGGAGGAAGAGGCCCTATATGGGGTAGGAGGTGCTATAGGAGGAGCTGTAGGCAAAGTGTTAAAGATGTGGGCTGAGCGGGAAAACCAGCAGATTGTTATTTGTAGGAGTAGAGAAAACATCTTCTTCATGACAGCAAGAAGTTTTGTCTTGTCTGCCATGATCCTGCCCCTGCAGCTGGAGCCCTTAAGGTAATTGCTTATCCTTCATGGGTAGAGGGTCTAAGCACATTAGGGGTTAATCCCACTCCTTGAGCTCGGGGACAGTATCTGATTTGGAAGATTTTAGATTAGGATGACTGGCTGTTATTCCCCCCACAGGCACGGCTGTTAATGTATTTTCTGCCTTTATTGCCTGACTGATAAGGGGACATTTGACAGTGTGCTTCCATTCAACTGCTGAGTTGGTATGCGAGGTATTTATTGTCTCTAATGAGGAGGGGTTTTTTCCCTGCACTGGGTCCGTGCTTGAATCTGCAGCGTCAGCCTCTGCAGCACTAGAGAGTCTGTCTTGTTTCTCACAGGATTAGTTTGGAGCAGCAGACTGAGAGCGGTAAGAGGATGTTAGTGGCGTGCATGGGGTTGTTAGTGCTGGGACATAGAACACGGGTATTTGCAGTCTGAGGATTTGGGGTGTTTGAATATATGCTAGAGGTACACCAGTATTTGCAGTAGTGACTCTGGGGGCATTAGGGCTGCACAGACCATATGCCTTTATGGAGATACAGAGCTGTTTAACTGAGGGGCCAGTGACAGAAACGGCTCCTAATTGATTTCATGCAGCTCTGCTTGTTGTTACAGTTAGAGTATGCTTGAACTCCCCTCTTTTCCCTTAGATTGCCTGGTACTCACTAGCTTACAGTTTGGTTACTGACACGTGGGATACATGCCCCCCTTTTATTCTCAGGGTGACATAAAAAAACACTTGCTGCCATTGCAGTGCTTTTATTAGTTTGGCTGCTATACTTGTGCATGTGGGTGCGTGTCGTAGGGGATTTTCTTTACATTGGGCATGGTGCTGCATACTGTCTAAAATGTTATGGGACATATTTCAGGTTTATTGTGCTTGACTGTATGGGGAGCACTTGCTATGTGAGATCCAGGGGCGGGGGTTAACCTTCCCGCCGCTGGTCCTTTTTGGCGCGATATAGCTCTGTGCTGGATCAGTGGGGGGTATATATTTGTTGCATCTAGTTAATAAAAATAAAAACAGTGGCTGATTAAGGGGAGGTAGATGATATTCCTTATGGGATATGCTACCAGGAGGTTTTTCTCTTTCAGATGGGAAGTTTTTCGTTTTTGTTGTTTTATCTCCATGTTGGTTTGGATCTATAAGGGGATATACATATTATATACAGTGTCAGTTTAATTTTATTACTTATTGTCATGGTGTGCTGGTTTCACTCTCTGCTCTGCATTCAGGGCTTAGGACAGTTTTGCTTATTTTCTAAGATTTCATTTGTTTGTCTGCCATCTAGTGTTGGTTAACGGTATATTGCTTATAATCTCATTAAGGGTCAGTTTTGCCAAAATAATTACATTTCTTGATTTGGATGTGGCTTGAAATTCTAAACAACTTTCTAGTGGAAGTTTATCATTGGATTTGCCTTTTTCCCTTGTTGGTAATGTTGAAAATCTAAACCTAAGTGGGCTCAAACTAATTTTCTGAAATATTGGAACCACCTCTTGGCTCAGAGCAATTTGAAAGTTTGACACAGTTAGACAGAACTACATACTGGGTTTCATTTAGATAACATTGCGCTTACTCCCGTGGAGGTATTTAGGAGTTGGCAATGAGGGCCAATCTGCATGTCTGGCAAAGCACTGAGATAAGGGAGCTGCCTGCAGAGGTTTAGATATAAGATAATCACAAAGGTAACACATTTTATTCCAGTTGGCTTTTTGCAAAACTTGGGAACAAGTAAGGGATTATCTAGTTTGTTTGTTTTTTTTTAAAAATGGAAATTATGATGTAGTCTGTGCCTTTAAAATAATTTTATGTTTTCTTTCCTTTGGTGGATATAATCATGTGTATGTGTTGTCATATAAATGTATTTCTATAATTTATAGGATTTAATATGTACATTAGACAAATGGTCCATGCAATCATTTCTCATTTGAGAATTATTCTTTAAGGTTTTTTCCAATTTATTCCTCTGAAGGATGTGTGTCATGATATGGTGGGTATTCTTTCATTGTACGGAGTATGGGAGTTCATATGTTACAATCTCTTTCATTACAAAAGGGGTCACAGCACTGTCGGTGGCACCATTACTTATGTTAGGTAGTATAATGTGACAATAATAGGGTACAGTTTTAGCATAAGCCAAGAGGGTTGTAGATCATCTTCCTAAGGGTAGACTGCAGCAGTAAAACTTTGTGCAGACCCTCTAAAAGTTTGATCTCTAAAAAATTACCTTGGGTTCAGACTAACTTTATAGCATTGCAAGCTCTGTTGGTGCTTTGCATATACCTGATGATGTGGATAATATGATATATATATGTGTATGGCGATTGGATATCGCCCTCTTTCGGAGGATACTCGGATCTTGCATTGCAACTATGAATTTACTGCTTTGAGATCACTAATATGATTGTGGTATTTCCTCTGGTGAGGGGATTTCCGGGTCGGCGTCGGATCCTATTGGTAGTATTTAACATACTTTTACATTTTACTCAGGGTGTTTTTTCACCTGTGGTTTTTCCCAGGGGTCCACTCTGCCTGGTGGGATGTATTGAATTGTCACACGTATTTCAATTACCCTTATATAGGTTGATGTAAAAGGGTAATTCCACTATAGTATACCCAACCATCCTTAGATTTGGCATCAAGGCCAAAATGTGTTGACATAGCTTGTAGTGGACATTGCACTCCCAGTGGGGTAAGGAGGAGATGGGGTAATAAAGTGTTAATTTCACATTGTTCTATACAAGTATGGGGATCAGTTTGTGGCCAATAGGTACACAATGTGATACAGTAATGAGATCTGATTATACCTACAGATATGGGATACAGGCGCAGGTATATGTACACAATGTGATAAAGTAATGAGATCTGATTATACCTACAGATATCATATAAAGACACATGTATATGTACACTATGTGATACAGTAATGAGATCTGAATATACCTACAGATATAAGATAAAGACATGTATATGTACACAGTTTGATAACGTAATGAGGTCTGATTATACCTACAGATATAAGATAAAGACACATGTATATGTACACAATGTGATACAGTAATGAGATCTGTTTATACCTACAGATAAGATAAAGACACCTGTATATGTCCACTTTAATACATGGAATCAGCTGGTTCATGTACGTAAATGAGCCATAAAGGAGCAAAGGTGAGACTTGTTATCCTGTATGGGTTTCTATTTGCCTGGCCTGCCAATACCCTTGCCTGTCATGCATCAGGGATGATGTTGTAGAATGGCTGAAGATTGTGGGGATACCTAGCATTGATAAGTTGGAAGGCCTGCCATCAGTGATTATGTTCTTAGTTTTACTGTTATGTTTGTTATAATGGAGTGCAGAGCACTGGGGGTCAAAGGTTTGATTACAGACGGAGATGAGGTTCTTTTAGTGCACGCCTAAATGTCCAGCAAAATGGAAAGGGTAGAATGGGTGATGATTTAGTTTTCTTGAGTTATTCCAGTGCTGGTGGCCATGTTTGAGTATGGGTCAGTGTTGTCCACACTGACAGCTGGGGGGTGGTGTCAGCAGGGACATAGTATCTGCTCCCCCCACCCCTAATCACACGGTCATTGAATGGTTAGGGCAGTTGGGTTGCAATGGCTGTGTTTCCATGGGTTGATGGGAGCGATACACATCCCTGGTTTTATAACTCACTGGCCATTGCATTTTCGAATTTCTGGTGGCATCGCTCCTTGGAGTTCTCGCCATGGGCGAACGGAGTGGGGGAGAGTATTCCCGGTGTGGCTTCAATAGCACGAAAACGGGGTTCACCTATGATAAAATTTTGAGCGGAATGGAATGAATTGATTTAAGTTAGGGGCATTGGAGATGGTGTCAATTCAGGTGTTGGGGTTTTTTGCTACAAGGGTTGTGGAGGATGGGACTCCTGCTGATTTGTCACCTGGGATATATTGCTGGGTTATGTGGCACGTGGCTACCACGGTTTCAAAGTGTCCATTTTCCTTGAGAATTTGGGCAGCCACTGAAGCTGCTGTAGGGAGTTTGGTGGCAAAAGGTGTGGGTAAGCGGAGGTTATTCTAGGCTCTTTTGTTGGAGGGTGTCTAGTATTTGGGTGTTTCTTTTGTTTATGGTTGTCCCGTTCAGATTGTCGTAGGTCTGGTAAACATGTGAGTAGTGGGCCGATTTAAAATTATTTGTCCCTGGTGTGCGGCTCTGGTTGAGAAGGAGGGCCTCCAGCCTGGGTTTTTGATAAGCAGCAATACTATTGGAGGGTTTGGAGTACGGGGCCCCCATATTGGCTTGCATGTTGCCGCCGGTGGTGGTTTACGCTGAATTGTTCCAGTATAGGGGGGTACTAGTGGTCCAGGCCAGGGTAATGATTTTGGTTGACTCAGGGAAGCCTGGTGAGTAAGATTAAGGTGGTTTGGGGAAGTTTTTGGGAGCTTTTCCAGGGTTTAACCATTGTATGGTCTACCATGGTTACGAGATTGGTTGGAGGATGGAATGGCTCCATTATGGCCTTACCAGGAGGCAGGAGCTGAACAAGCTGGTTGCAGCCTTATGCGTGGAGTGCAATGTGTGGTGGGTTAGCCTCCCCATGGGGTGGGCGAGCAGGTTTAGTAGCTTCTTGGACACGGTGTTCCTTGGAGCTTGGGGTTTGTAAAAAAATAACGGGCTTATTTAAGTCCAGGTGAATTTATATACGGCCCGGTCAACAAGTAAATGGAGGTTAGTGAATTAAGTTTGGGAGCTAGCATCTTCATAGTTGGCTGAGTTTACATGGTTAAGGAGTTATGTATTTGGTGTCTTTTAAACTTGTTATTTACTAAACGGGCTGTGGCCAGTATTTTTCAAACATAAGGTGTCTGTGTATTCTTTAAGTGTTGAATGCTTGAAAATTTGTCAAGGGGATGTTAATCGACGGCTCATGGGGTCTAGTAAATAGGATCATGGGGACATTTGTGCAGAAACTTGGTGTGGTGGTGGACTACTCAGACTTAGCTGAGGTTGGAGTGGGTGAGTTCTATCTGCCCGATGGGGGGCATTTGAATGACTTTGGTCTGCAGCTGTTTATCTTTAATTTTAAGGAGGCACTGTGTGCGGTTGGAGGGTTGGCGGGACTGGGCTGAGGCGTCAGGCCAGTCGGTGGCGGGGGTGCTAGCCCTTAAATTACAGAACAATTATGGCCAATGGTTAAGTGTGGTGGTATTTTGCATTCCCATGGGGGAATTCAAGATGGGGGTTTCTAAGGGCACGGGGTTCCTTAGAAACTTATATGGATGATCGCTGACGGGCCCAACCACTTGCACGGTTGGGTCCAGTAAAAGGAATTACGGCCATAGTTAAAAGATATGGAAATCAAGAAGGACTAGCACCGCTGTTGGTTGATGTGTAAAATGTTTACAGTTATTTGCACTTTTATTTATCGAGTTATTAAAGTTTTTACAAAGTTTTATTGAATAAAGGGCTGCGGCCAATTTGTACCAAAGCTAAGTCTGTTGTCTGTTATTTATGAGGGTGGTTGTTGGAAGGATGGTATGGGGGTGTTTTGTGGGTTTAAGGGGCCGGAGCTTGACGACATAAAAGGTCAAGTGGCTCCTGGAGGCAGCAAAGCGTAGATGGAGGGAGCTTTGACCTGGGAGGAAGAGGCCCTATATGGGGTAGGAGGTGCTATAGGAGGAGCTGTAGGCAAAGTGTTAAAGATGTGGGCTGAGCGGGAAAACCAGCAGATTGTTATTTGTAGGAGTAGAGAAAACATCTCCCTCCCACCCGTCCCTGATATTTGTGTGAGAGGCGTGTTTTTATTTGTCATTTTAGGTTTTTGTCGCAGTTGGAAGGCGGGGGTGCTAGCCCTTAAATTACAGAACAATTATGGCCAATGGTTAAGTGTGGTGGTATTTTGCATTCCCATGGGGGAATTCAAGATGGGGGTTTCTAAGGGCACGGGGTTCCTTAGAAACTTATATGGATGATCGCTGACGGGCCCAACCACTTGCACGGTTGGGTCCAGTAAAAGGAATTACGGCCATAGTTAAAAGATATGGAAATCAAGAAGGACTAGCACCGCTGTTGGTTGATGTGTAAAATGTTTACAGTTATTTGCACTTTTATTTATCGAGTTATTAAAGTTTTTACAAAGTTTTATTGAATAAAGGGCTGCGGCCAATTTGTACCAAAGCTAAGTCTGTTGTCTGTTATTTATGAGGGTGGTTGTTGGAAGGATGGTATGGGGGTGTTTTGTGGGTTTAAGGGGCCGGAGCTTGACGACATAAAAGGTCAAGATATTCTGCCCTCAGTAGAAGAGAGGTATTTTGGATTCATACCCTGAGGACGGGTGCCCCTCTAGGCATAAACAAAATTAGTGATATTAAACTGTTTATAGATAGATCTGATCATTCATGATGTATATTTAGATCTTTAAACTAATGTTTGAAATGCCAACTAAGTTTTGCTAGATAGGGGGATACCATTATGGGATATGCATACAAGTCAGGTATACACACTCTTTTTTTTCTTGTTCCCTTACCAAATTATTAATATTAGCATTTGACTTGTATACTGGTTTGTATTTTGGTTTAAGGGGACATGTGGAGGTGTTGCATGATGAAAAGTATATAACTCTTAAGTACTAAGTATATAATATCCATAGATCTGATAAATTAAATATAATGTTATGCTCACTGTTTATCTACCTTACCCTGTGCTTAGGTGCTGCAGTTTGTGTTTTTGCTTAATGAATCTTAGTTCTTCCCATTAGCTGTATTTAAGGATGTTTATTGTCAGAAACACTTATTACTGTTAAAAAAGAATCATTGTTTCCGAATAGATCAGAGGATTTCCTATATACCATCTTTTCTTTCCGGAGTTTATTTTGCATAAAAGGGAGAAAGGATGTAATAATAATAATTATTAGTTTTTATGTTTTAAGATATTTATGCATTAATGATGCTAATAACATGGAGACTAACTGTAAGATGTTCTAGTAATAACTCTCTATGACCGCAATTTGATACTTATTAGCTCTTTAAATGTATAAGTATAGAATCAACTAACTTAAGCTAACAAAGATTTCCCGGGGTAAGTTCCATGCAGTAGTATGTATAGATTTATATTTGTTTTTTTCTATATGAGTATGTGTTTAACACGGTAATTTGATATTTAATATGTACTATGCACCTGGTGTTGGAGGGGTTATACCTTGACTAAATGTCTTAAGGAATCCTCACACACCTGTTTGTTAGCTCTGATGAAGTGCCAAGTGTGGCAGGAAACGCGTCAGCAGTGATCAGGTCTGTGTTTACTGTGCCTTTGCAATTTTTACCATGTCATATCAATAAAATGGACGTTTTAACTATATTTCATCAGCCTTTCTGTTGTCTCAATATGGGTGAATGTCGTTCATAATAGTGCTGCATACTTTGTTCTTTATACTTTGCAGTTCTGCATGGCCATCGCTATGGCCTTAGTGATGTTATCTATTCCTGCTACACTTAAAGGGACACTGAACCCAAATTTTTTCTTTCGTGATTCAGATAGAGCATGTAATTTTAAACAACTTTCTAATTTACTCCTATTATCAATTTTTCTTCGTTCACTTGCAAACTTTATTTGAAAAAGAAGGCATCTAAGCTTCTTTTTTGCTTCAGGACTCTGGACAACACTTTTTTATTGGTGGATGAATTTATCCACCAATCAGCAAGAATAACCCAGGTTATTTGCCAAAATGGGCCGGCATCTAAACTTACATTCTTGCATTTCAAATAAAGATACCAAAAGAAGGAAGAACATTTGATAATAGGAGTAAATTAGAAAGTCGCTTAAAATTGCATGCTCTATCTGAATCACGAAAGAAAAAAACTGGGTTCAGTGTCCCTTTAAGAGAAGGGGTAATCCAGGCTCTCATTCCCAAGGACATTTGTGTAAAATAACGATTGTGTCAGATCAGTCCTCTGGGGATGCGGTTCCCTCTGAGGCTTCAGAGGGAGAACCTCCAGGGTCGGAGTCTGCTGGCTTGGGTCCTCCAACTGCGGAGGGCTTAGCATTTAGATTTAGCTTGGCACACCTGCATTTACTCCTTAGAGAGGTTTTGACAATGTTAGAGGTTCCCAGTACTAATCCGTCAGTTAAATCTCAGTCCTCTAAATCTGATAACGATCTTAACTAGACGAGGGGAGAATGAGATCCTATTCCTTGTCGTCTTGTTTTGTTTTACATTTTGTTTTATTGTTTATTTAGAATCCCAGTTCCGAGCTCTATGGGGCATTGTGCCGTATGACAGGCAGGACCTGTTTTTTGTTTGCACACTCCTTTTTCAGGGTGTTTGCCTGTGTTCTTTTACTTTACTATTCCGTTCCGGATAGTTTTTTGTTTTTTAGAGCTCTGGGTTGTTAAAGAAACTCTTCTTAAAGACGTTTCGTCACATGGGATTTTTGGTACTATCGACTTTGATGATCGAGATTGTTGGAAACTTCCGGTGGAAGCTTACAGATTTCTGTTCGGGGTAATAGTTCCCCGATGATTTTGAGTAATATGTTAAGCCTTGGAGCTTAAGTTCTTTAATTTGATTATTCAGTTGTTCTAGCTTTGCTGGAACTTAAGAGTTTCGGTTTTGCCTTGGATTTTTCCAGTAGATACGTTGTATCCTAGATAAAAGGCAGGACCTGTTGTGGATACTAGTTGGGTTTGCTCCTTCTTTCTTTCCGGTCCAGGTACAGCAGGCCCGTCTATCCTAGTTAACAGGCTGGACCTGTTCAGGTATTATCTGGGGTGGGTGCTTGATACTGGATCATATGGATCTAGGGGTCCTAGAGGCCGGAACTAAGCTTCTTCTGGGCAATGTCTTCTCAGAGAAAGGGAAGTTTGTCAAGTGACCTTTGGAGTCATTGTCCTGGTATCTATTGCACTGTGGGAATATTTTCCTCCTCTGTTGGTGAATGCCCTAATAGGGGGATGATCTTCCCATTCTAATTGGGTTCTATGATTTTTAAGCAGAGCTTATTAGTTCTTCTTTTCGTTGAACAATGTAAGGTTCTCCCTTTGGTTAGGAAGAAGGATGTCTTTCCTGGTTCATCCTTTTTGAGCATATCCGGTTCTTAGGAACCGTATCTTACAGTAAACCTCGTTCTGATCCTAGGTTTCCTTCTTGGGATCTTGGGGTTAAGGTAGCAGTATCCTGCTTACAGATTTTACTGTAGTTCCCGGGTTTCTGCTTTTATGGGTTTCTCACCTTCGCCTGCTGATAGACCTTTTGGGTGTTTCTCGTGTCTTTTCGATCCTCAGAGTTGGATCTAGACCAGAGTTGCTGGTGTAGACACCAGGGTGGATTTTGGGTTCAGGTTATGCCCTTCAGTTCCCCTTCTGGTCTTCGTTGACGCAGGGGTGGAGAGTTATATACACAACCAAGGCTGAGACTTCGGCATGGAGTTGGTGTATCTGTCTTAACAGACTTACATGGTATACCGGTTGGGGAAATCAATCTCCCTGTTCTGAGAATTTTTTCTCTTAAGCTCTTCTGGGCAGTTTTGACTTGTCCGTGGGGAGAGAGTGTCTTAGGGAGGTCCGTGGGTTGGGAGTTTTCTTCCAATTATTCCTTTGATTCCTCAGCAAGCATTCTGCTTGGAGGATTTAGTCTTCTTGGTTCATACAAGATGGGACCTCTCATTGGGGAGATCTTGTTTTGGAGAAGGAGAGATCCTCGTGCTAAACGGGGGGTCTCGTGTTTAATAGTGGCGGAGGCCCACTTCGGTTCGTTGCCAGCTACCCTCTCTATTAACGTAATCCTAAAGGTCAGATGTCCCATACCATCATTCCCTGCTCGAATATTTGTATCTAATGGGGAAGATGATCAAGATTTCAAGGCATCAGTGTTAGCTCCACCGCTTCTGTAGCAGAAGGTGGGTTTGAACCCAGGTGGGGCTCCAGCCTTTTCATCCAGAATATGTTAGACATCTAGCATTCTTTAGAGGTTTCTTTTTAACCTTTTTCTCTTTCAGCCATGCCACGCTTTATTGTGGATGGATCGATCCTAGCTTGAGCAGGCGCCTGTGAGACGGTTGGCTCCGTTTATATCTACGAGTTGTATCGCAGTTTGGGGCTTCACCTCCATGGACCCTGTTACAGGGATTTGCGGGAGCAGGGCCTTTGTGTTCATAACAATCTGGATTCTCTAAGGCTGACTGCGGGGAATTGAATGCTTAGTCTTAGCCATGAGAGGTTTTTCTGAAAGGATTGTTGATACTCTCGTTTTAGCTCATAAGCTGGTACAGGACCTACTTTTTCTGATAATGGTGTCCTACGATGGCTTAGTGGTGAACTTTGCTGCTTTGGGAGCTGTAAGTCAAGAGTTCAAATCCAGCTGTAGCTATGTACTCTTCATAATGCATGACCTACTTTTTATGGTATGAAGAGCGGGGATTCCCCTGGCATAAGGCCAGGTTTTCCAGGATCCTTCTTTTCTCTAGGATGATCTGGAGAAGGGCTTTTTCTGTGGCTCCCTTAGGGGACAGATTTCGTCCCTATCAGTTTTTCTGCTCGAGAGGCTTCCAGAGCTTCCAGATGTCCAGTCTTTGGTTCAGGCTTTGACTAGATCAGGCCTGTGTTTAGATCTAGTGCTTCTCTTGGGAGTTTACATCTTGTTCAAAGTTTTGCAGAAGGCTCCATTTTGGGCTTATGGATGGTGTTGACATTAAGATTTTCTGTCTTGGAAGGTTCTTTTTCTACTGCCTATTGCTTCGGCTGCGGCTGAGATGGCTGCCTTGCATTGTGATTTTTCTTACCTAGTTTTTCATGCAGCTAAGGCTTCTTCGTACTTGGTTAGGTTTTCTTCCTATGGTTGCAACATCAATCAGGAGATTGTGGTTCCTTCCTTGTGTTCTAATCCTTCTCTTCGAAGGAGCGGTTATTTCATAACTTGGATGTGGTTCGGACCTTGAAGTTCTGTCTTCAGGCTACAAGGGTGTTTCGTCAGACTTTTCTTTCATGTAATTAGCAAGAGTCCATGAGCTAGTGACGTATGGGATATACATTCCTACCAGGAGGGTCAAAGTTTCCCAAACCTCAAAATGCCTATAAATACACCCCTCACCACACCCACAATTCAGTTTTACAAACTTTGCCTCCCGTGGAGGTGGTGAAGTAAGTTTGTGCTAGATTCTACGTTGATATGCGATTCGCAGCAGGCTGGAGCCCGGTTTTCCTCTGAGTGCAGTGAATGTCAGAGGGATGTGAAGAGAGTATTGCCTATTTGAATTCAATGATCTCCTTCTACGTGATCTATTTCATAGGTTCTCTGTTATCGGTCGTAGAGATTCATCTCTTACCTCCCTTTTCAGATCGACGATATACTCTTATATACCATTACCTCTACTGATTCTCGTTTCAGTACTGGTTTGGCTATCTACTATATGTAGATGAGTGTCTTGGGGTAAGTAAGTCTTATTTTTTGTGACACTCTAAGCTATGGTTGGGCACTTTATATATAAAGTTCTAAATATATGTCTTTAAACTTATATTTGCCATGATTCAGGATGATCAATATTCCTTATTTCAGACAGTCAGTTTCATTATTTGGGATAATGCATATGAATAATCAATTTTTTTTCTTACCTTAAAAATTGTTTCAATTGACTTTTTTCCCTGTGGGCTGTTAGGCTCGCGGGGGCTGAAAATGCTTCAATTTATTGCGTCATTCTTGCCGCAGACTTTTTTGGCGCAAATTTTTTTTTTGTCATTTCGTCATACTTGTCGCCGGAAGTTGTTCGTGTTTGCGTCAGTTTTTTGACGTTTTGCGCCAAAAATGTCGGTGTCACCGGATGTGGCGTCATTCTTGGCGCCAAAAAATTTAAGGCGCCAATAATGTGGGCGTCTTTTTTGGCGCTAAAAAATGTGGGCGTCATTCTTGTCTCCACCTTTTTTTCACATTATTTCAGTCTAATTTTTAATTGCTTCTGGTTGCTAGAGGCTTGTTCATTGGCATTTTTTTCCCATTCCTGAAACTGTCATTTAAGGAATTTGATAAATTTTGCTTTATATGTTGTTTTTCTTTTACATATTGTAAGATGTCTCAAATTGACCCTGGATCAGAATCTACTTCTGGAAAGACTCTGCCTGATGCTGGTTCTACCAAAGTTAAATGCATTTGTTGTAAACTTGTGGTAACTGTTCCTCCGGCTGTAGTTTGTGATGAATGTCATGATAAACTTGCTAATGCAGATAGTATTTCCATTAGTAATATACCATTACCTGTTGCTGTTCCCTCAACATCTAATACTCAGGATGTTCCTGTTAATATAAAAGAATTTGTTTCTAAATCTATTAGGAAGGCTATGTCTGTTATTACCCCTTCCAGTAAGCGTAAAAGGTCTTTTAAAACTTCTAATTTTTCAGATGAATTTTTAAATGACCGTCATCATTCTGATTTGTTTGTTTCTGATGAGGATTTTTCTGGTTCAGAGGATTCTGTCTCAGATATTGACACTGATAAATCTTCATATTTATTTAAAATGGAATTTATTCGCTCTTTACTTAAAGAAGTTTTAATCGCATTAGAGATGGAGGAATCTAGTCCTCTTGATACTAAATCTAATAAGCGTTTAAATTTGGTTTTTAAACCTCCTATAGTTATTCCAGAAGTTTTTCCTGTCCCTGATGCTATTTCTGAAGTAATTTCTAGGGAATGGAATAATCTGGGTACTTCATTTACTCCTTCTCAAAGGTTTAAGAAATTGTATCCTGTGCCATCTGACATATTAGAGTTTTGGGACAAAATCCCTAAAGTTGATGGGGCTATCTCTACTCTTGCTAAACGTACTACTATTCCTACGGCATATAGTACTTCCTTTAAGGATCCTTTAGATAGGAAGATTGAATCCTTTCTAAGGAAAGCTTATTTATGTTCAGGTAATCTTCTTAGGCCTGCTATTTCTTTGGCTGATGTTGCTGCCGCTTCCACTTTTTGGTTGGAGGCTTTAGCACAACAAGTATCAGACCATAATACTCATAGCATTGTTAAACTTCTTCAACATGCTAATAACTTTATTTGTGATGCCATCTTTGATATCATTAGAGTTGATGTCAGGTATATGTCTTTAGCTATTTTAGCTAGAAGAGCTTTATGGCTTAAAACTTGGAATGCAGATATGTCTTCTAAGTCAACTTTGCTTTCTCTTTCTTTCCAAGGTAATACATTATTTGGTTCCCAGTTGGATTCTATTATTTCAACTGTTACTGGGGGGAAAGGAACATTTTTGCCTCAGGACAAAAAATCTAAAGGTAAATATAGGGCTGCTAATCGTTTTCGTTCCTTTCGTCAGAATAAGGAACAGAAGCCTGACCCTTCCCCTAAAGAAACGGTTTCTGTTTGGAAACCTTCTCCAATCTGGAATAAATCCAAGCCTTTTAGAAAGTCAAAACCAGCTCCCAAGTCCACATGAAGGTGCGGCCCTCATTCCAGCACAGCTGGTAGGGGGCAGGTTACGATTTTTCAAAGACATTTGGATCAATTCGATTCACAGTCTTTGGATTCAGAACATTGTTTCATAAGGGTACAGAATAGGTTTCAAGGTAAAGCCGCCTGCGAAGAGATTTTTTCTCTCTCGCATTCCAATAAACCCAGTGAAGGCTCAGGCATTTCTGAAATGTGTTTCAGATCTAGAGTTGGCTGGAGTAATTGTGCCAGTTCCAGTTCTGGAACAGGGTCTGGGGTTTTACTCAAATCTATTCATTGTACCAAAGAAGGAGAATTCCTTCAGACCAGTTCTGGATCTAAAGATATTGAATCGTTATGTAAGGATACCAACATTCAAAATGGTAACTATAAGGACTATTCTGCCTTTTGTTTAGCAAGGGCATTATATGTCCACTATAGATTTACAGGATGCATATCTTCATATTCCGATTCATCCAGATCACTTTCAGTTTCTGAGATTCTCTTTTCTAGACAAGCATTACCAGTTTGTGGCCCTTCTGTTTGGCCTAGCAACAGCTCCAAGGATCTTTTCAAAGGTTCTCGGTGCCCTTCTCTCTGTAATCAGAGAACAGGGTATTGCAGTATTTCCTTATTTGGACGATATCTTGGTACTTGCTCAGTCTTCACATTCTGCAGAATCTCATACGAATCAACTTGTGTCGTTTCTTCAAAGACATGGTTGGAGGATCAATTTATCAAAGAGTTCGTTGATTCCTCAGACTCAGGTAACCTTTTTGGGTTTCCAAATAGATTCAGTGTCCATGACCTTGTCTCTAACAGAAAAGAGACGTCTGAAATTGGTTTCAGCCTGTCGAAACCTTCAGTCTCAATCATTCCCTTCGGTAGCTTTATGCATGGAAATTCTAGGTCTCATGACTGCTGCATCGGACGCGATCCCCTTTGCTCGTTTTCACATGCGACCTCTTCAGCTTTGTATGCTGAACCAATGGTGCAGGGATTATACAAAGATATCACAATTAATATCCTTAAATCCCAATGTACGACACTCTCTGACGTGGTGGATAGATCACCATCGTTTAGTTCAAGGGGCTTCTTTTGTTCGTCCAACCTGGACTGTGATCTCAACAGATGCGAGTCTATCAGGTTGGGGAGCTGTATGGGGATCTCTGACAGCGCAGGGGGTTTGGGAATCTCAGGAGGCGAGATTACCAATCAACATTTTGGAACTCCGTGCGATTTTCAGAGCTCTTCAGTTCTGGCCTCTTCTGAAGAGAGAATAGTTTATTTGTTTTCAGACAGACAATGTCACAACCGTGGCATATGTCAATCATCAGGGTGGGACTCACAGTCCTCAGGCTATGAAAGAAGTATCTCGGATACTTGTATGGGCGGAATCCAGCTCCTGTCTAATCTCTGCGGTTCACATCCCAGGTGTAGACAATTGGGAAACGGATTATCTCAGTCACCAGACGTTACATCCGGGCGAATGTTCCCTTCACCCAGAGGTATTTCTTCAGATTGTTCAAATCTGGGGACTTCCAGAAATAGATCTGATGGCCTCTCATCTAAACAAGAAACTTCCAGGTATATGTCCAGATCCAGGGATCCTCAGGCGGAGGCAGTGGACGCGTTGTCGCTTCCTTGGAATTATCATCCTGCCTATATCTTTCCGCCTCTAGTTCTTCTTCCAAAAGTGATTTCCAAAATTCTAATGGAACGTTTGTACTGCTGGTGGCTCCAGCATGGCCTCACAGGTTTTGGTATGCGGATCTCATTCGGATGGCCAGTTGCCAACCTTGGACTCTTCCGTTAAGACCAGACCTTCTATCTCAAGGCCCTTTTTTCCATCAGGATCTCAAATCATTAAATTTGAAGGTATGGAAATTGAACGCTTTATTCTTAGTCATAGAGGTTTCTCTTACTCAGTAATTAATACTATGTTACAGGCTTGTAAATATGTGTCTAGGAGGATTTATTATTGAGTCTGGAAGACTTACATTTCTTGGTGTTCTTCTCATAAATTCTCCTGGCATTCTTTTAGAATTCCTAGAATTTTACAGTTTCTTCAGGATGGTTTGGATAAAGGTTTGTCTGCAAGTTCCTTGAAAGGACAAATCTCTGCTCTTTCTGTTCTTTTTTTTTTTTTTTTTTTAAAGATTTTTATTGAGGTTTGAAAAATAAGGCATACAGACAAATCATGGCATTTGCAAAAAAAAAGGAAATACGTAGAATACATTGCGCAACAGAAATGTAGCCTTTTGTGTACAGGTAAGTAAACGTATCATCTGCCCATTTGAAGTCTACTTTAAAACTTATAGAGATAACACCACAATTTAAAGGGTAAAGGGGATATATCAATAACAAACTAGTCATAAACACTTTTGAACAGGATTAGGGGGTTTGTATGCGGTCTGTGCCCCTAAGCTTAACCAGTAAGCTATATTAGCCGGGGGAGGGGGGGGGGAGCAGTCTAATAAAGGCCATATTGGAAATATCCACTATATAGAGATCCAGATTAGGTTCTGACAAAATGATGCTGAATGTATTCATTTGTCCAGGTACAATAGTAGCCCAAAACTTGGTAGGATATGAACTATAAATCATATATTGGAACAGTAGAACTTGGGTCTAAAAATACTCTAGCACTATATACTAAACTAGAGATGGATCTCAGCAATAATAATCCGTCAATAAAGCAATTTATGTAAGGTCTTAGATGAAAAATTTCACAATCAACCATTGTGTGGTGTGGAATACATATACATATATACATTGTAAGCTTTAGAAGCTTCCTTGTTATGTCCTGCACACTACACCAGCCCTATGTCACCAAACATGTAATCCCATTATTGTTATCAAGGACCAGCTGGCATGCCTTTAACAGGGAGCAAAATATACATATAGGTAGGTATTACTATGTCTAAACACATATATTATATTGGAGCAATCAGTACAACAACAATTTTAACTATATGAACAATATGTAAATTGCAGAAATCTCAGTAAACAAAAATTATGGGGGGGGGGAGTGGAGCCCAAACTCCAATCGTGCATATTTAGGTTCAAGGTGCATGAGGTTAATGACTACAGAGCAAAAAGATGTTAGACTATATGGGCACATACAAACACCTCGAGAGTCATGCTGTACATGGGTCAGTTATTATTGAAGGTCTATCTCAGGGCATCAAGGGACCACATGGCTCCAATATACATCATCAGAAAAAGACTGGCGCCTTATATTAAATAATAACATAGTAGCATATTATTATATCCTAAACCTGGGATATCACTCATGCCTCTCGCTTGTGCTTATCCAAGCTAGTCTGGCATATCTAGATATACATTTTGGTGATGTCGCCTGAATCTAGCCCAGAAGTCAAACTGGAATGCGCCCTGTTTTCTATTAAACAAACATTTAGAACATTAACCACAACTATGTGTGTAACATTATTGGGACCTAGAAGTGCAGTTATGGACTATATAAGCATGGTACATATCTTTATGTGACATAGTATAAAATATTGAAACTGATTGAGCAGATATTGGCACATTAAGCCTGGAGCCATTGGAAACCCAGGTCTACTTTAACCATATGACCACTAACAGACAGCTACAGGTATCATACATTATAGACGTCCACAATTGCATAATTTATAAATAGTAAAGGAGCTGTGGTGGTTGTCCATTTATAGATAACAGTTTTGTCATATTAATCATTTAATCATCTCTAAAGGAAACTAGGCGACACAATGCTCTCAGAATACATTATAATTAACTGTATAACTCAATCTGAGTTGGGTATATAGGCTTAACAATGAAGTACACTATGTGTATAATAGGAGTCTGCCCCTGGGTTAACAGCACGTTGAAGCATATACAGTCTTATGAACCGTTTTCCCTGAGAGACCCTGCTCAGTGGAATAGCAGAATCTGGCATATGAACATCCCTATTCAATTAAAATCTATCCAATTCAACACATGCATGTATATAGAGAGAGAACCTGGACAGTCTCATCCACAAAAACCTTCCGTAACTGAACCAAGTTCAAAGTTATATTGAAACATAGTTAGGTCTTACAGGCTAAGTAGCAAAGAATAATCAATAAGTAATGTGGGAATGTGTAGGGCCACGCTCCACAGCAATGTGCTTCCTAATAGATAGTCACCCCACACCAATTTTCAAACGATGGGTGAAGGTAAGATTTATAGCCCAGTTCAGGAGCCAATCTTCTGTACTAAGATACAGGTTGGGTTTCAAGAAGTGTTCACCAAGTAATTTCCAGTCCGGCTGCTCTGCCATCCATATTGCATCTGAGGCTATAACTGTATGGTACAAACCGTTCTGCTTTGCAGGCATACACGTGTCTGGTCGGAAGCCATCCATCTTCACAACTTGACTGCTACCAACATACACGTAGACAAGAGGCAACTGATCACCAATCTCCCCCCAAATCACTGGAGACTCCATCGGAATCGTATTCCTCAACCGCCATCGCAACAGCTCACAATTGATCTCCCCCACCGAACGGTAAGACTCAGAAGGCATCTCAGTGATGTGTAACAGTGGTACGCCATGTTTCACAGGGACCTCTTCTTGCGTTCCACTTGTTATTGGTGTCTCCGTGTCGAAAAGTGTATCTAGTAACGGAGTGAGCAATGCTTCTATGTCTTTCAGAAAACGATTGAAATGCTCCTCCATAGTTAGGTGTAGTCCATCTAGAATCCGATCAGCGTTTGTCGCCATATTGATATTTAACGTAAGCAGAGTTTCTGTATCTGAATAATCCAAGTATGTTATTTGTTAAGCTTAACTTAGCTTCTCCCATTAATATGGGTGGTAGGAAGGCAACAGCCTCGGCTCCGAAGGTAGCCAGAGATAGCCCTAGAAGAAACTATGGCCGCAGCTATGGCGTTATATATCAGCCTCCTCCGGGCCACGCTGGATAGCATAGGTCAGGAACAGGGTAACAACAAGAGCTCCCACACAAGTTAAATATCTTCCTGGGCAAGTGTGTCGTATATAGTCTTAATATAGAGTACCCATTTCTCAGAAATATAAAGTTAAAAACTTGTAAGCTAGGAATGGTAGAGGAGCTCCCAAGATATACGTCCTGCCGATCCAGCGGTCAGCTCCGCCCCCCTCTTTCTGTTCTTTTTCACAGAAAGATTGCTAATCTTCCTGATATTCATTGTTTTGTACAGGCTTTGGTTCGTATCAAACCTGTCATTAAGTCAATCTCTCCTCCTTGGAGTCTTAATTTGATTCTGAAGGCTTTACAAGCTCCTCCGTTTGAACCTATGCATTCTCTGGACATTAAATTACTTTCTTGGAAAGTTGTGTTCCTTTTGGCCATCTCTTCTGCTAGAAGAGTTTCTGAGTTATCTGCTCTTTCTTGTGAATCTCCTTTTCTGATTTTTTCATCAGGATAAGGCAGTGTTGCGGACTTCATTTAAATTTTTACCTAAGGTTGTGAATTCTAACAACATTAGTAGAGAAATTGTTGTTCCTTCATTGTGTCCTAATCCTAAGAATTCAAAGGAGAAATCTTTACATTCTTTAGATGTAGTAAGAGCTTTGAAATATTATGTTGAAGCTACTAAAGATTTTAGAAAGACTTCTAGTCTATTTGTTATCTTTTCTGGGTCCAGAAAAGGTCAGAAGGCCTCCGCCATTTCTTTGGCGTCTTGGTTAAAGTCTTTGATTCATCATGCTTATGTAGAGTCGGGTAAATCCCCGCCTCAAAGAATTACGGCTCATTCTACTAGGTCAGTTTCTACTTCCTGGGCGTTTAGGAATGAAGCTTCTGTTGATCAGATTTGCAAAGCAGCAACTTGGTCTTCTTTGCATACTTTTACTAAATTCTACCATTTTGATGTGTTTTCTTCTTCTAAAGCAGTTTTTGGTAGAAAAGTACTTGAGGCAGCTGTTTCAGTTTGATTCTTCTGCTTATAATTTTAGTTTTTTTCATTATTGAGATTAAAACTTTTGTTTTGGGTTGTGGATTATTATTTTTCAGCGGAATTGGCTGTCTTTATTTTATCCCTCCATCTCTAGTGACTCTTGCGTGGAAGTACCACATCTTGGGTATTTATTATCCCATACGTCACTAGCTCATGGACTCTTGCTAATTACATGAAAGAAAACATTATTTATGTAAGAACTAACCTGATAAATTCATTTCTTTCATATTAGCAAGAGTCCATGAGGCCAACCCTTTTTTGTGGTGGTTATGATTTTTTTGTATAAAGCACAATTATTCCAATTCCTTATTTTGATGCTTTAGCTCCTTTCTTATCACCCCACTTCTTGGCTATTCGTTAAAGTGAATTGTGGGTGTGGTGAGGGGTGTATTTATGGGCATTTTGAGGTTTGGGAAACTTTGCCCCTCCTGGTAGGAATGTATATCCCATACGTCACTAGCTCATGGACTCTTGCTAATATGAAAGAAATGAATTTATCAGGTAAGTTCTTACATAAATTATGTTTTTCCTTGTTTGTGTCTATTCTGGGAAGCGTAAGGGGCAGGATGCCTCGTCTGCTTCTTTGTTTTTCTGGTTGAGGAGCATTACTCTCTTAGATTATAAGTCGGCGGGACACAAGCCTCGTTGGAGGATGAAGGCTCATTCATATAAAAGCTGTGGTTTCCTCTTGGGTCATTTGAGAATGAGGCCTCTATGGATTAGATTGTAGGGCGGCTACCTGGTCTTCCTTACATACTTTTTCAAGACATATTTTACATTTTTGCTTCGGCAGAAGCAGCTTTTGGGAGAAAGGGTTTTGCAGGCTGTGGTGCCCTCAGAACAGGGTCCTCCTCTGTTTTTACCCTCCCATTTTTCATTCAGTGTCCTCTAGAGCTTGGGTATATGTTTCATATAAGTAAGGAATGAAGCTGTAGACTCTCCTCATATTAAATTACCAGATAATTTCCTTTCCTTCTGTATGAGGAGAGTCCACGGCCCCGCCCAAATTCTCCGTTGGGCAGACTTAAATTTGATTTTGTTCTTCTGGCACCATTTATATTCTGATATTTCTCCTACTGTTCCTTGTTCCCTCGGCAGAATGACTGGGGGATGAGGGAAGTGGGGGAGGTATTTAAGCCTTTGGCTGGGGTGTCTTTGCCTCCTCCTGGTGGCCAGGCTCTGTATTTCCCACAAGTAAGGAATGAAGCCTTGGACTCTCCTCTGTTAGATGGAGGTACTTGTGCAGATAAACCACAGCGTGTTTCAACAACTACGGCTCTATTCATGGTAAAGTATTGTAGAATAGCACATAGTAGCTATATGTGTAAAAAAAAATATTTTTAAATGTAAAACACAAAAAGGCCTAGTTATCAACGTGTCAACTTACCTGCCTTCGCCGGCCCAATACGCCCGCCTAAGCTCGCCTATCATCGCCGCCGACCTGCAAAATTTCGCCTAAGTTATCAATAAATCTGTCAAAAAGCCGTGCACCAAGTACGGGGCGATGAGCAGCGGACTGTGAGAGTTATCACTCATCCGATCTCGCTGCTCTTCGGCTTTTTGACAGCTTTATTGCTAGCCTGTCACTAAGCACCCACACTATACTACAATGTTCTACCCCCTATACCGGCACCCCCGAAGCCCCCCGCAACTCAATAAAGTTATTAACTCCTAAACCGCCGCTCCTAGACCCCGCCGCAACTCTTATAAATGTATTAACCCCTAAACCGCCACTCCCGGACACCGCCGCCACCTACATTATACCTAGTAACCCCTATCCTGCCCCCCCTATACCGTCGCCACCTATAATAAAGTTATTAACCCCTATCCTGATGATCCCGGACCTCGCCGCAACTAAATAAATAGTTTAACCCCTAAACCGCCGCTCCCAGACCCCGCCGCCACCTATATTAAACTTATTAACCCCTAATCTGCCCCCCCCTACACTGTCGCCACCTATAATAAATTTATTAACCCCCTATCCTGCCCCCCACTACACCGTCGCCACTGTAATAAAATTATTAACCCCTAAACCTAAGTCTAACACTAACCCTAACACCCCCCTAACTTAAATATTAATTAAATAAATCTAAATAAGATTTCTATTATTAACTAAATTAATCCTATTTAAAACTAAATACTTACCTTTAAAATAAACCCTAATATAGCTACAATATAAATAATAATAAATCCTAAGATAGCTACAATATCATTATTATTTATATTGTAGCTCTTTTAGGATTTATTTTTATTTTACAGGTAACTTTCAATTTATTTTAACTAGGTACAATAGCTATTAAATAGTTATTAACTATTTAATAGCTTACCTAGCTAAAATAAAGAGAAATTTACCTGTAAAATAAATCCTAACCTAAGTTACAATTACACCTAACACTACACTATACTTTAATAAATTATTTCTATTTAAAACTAAATACTTACCTGTAAAATAAACCCTAAGATAGCTACAATGTAATTAATAATTACATTATAGCTATTTTAGGATTTATATTTATTTTACAGGTAACTTTGTATTTATTTTAGCTAGTTAGAATAGTTATTAAATAGTTATTAACTATTTAATAACTACCTAGCTAAAAGAAATACAAAATTACCTGTAAAATAAATTCTAACCTAAGTTACAATTAAACCTAACACTACACTATCATTACATTAATTAAATAAATTAAATACAAATAACTACAATTAAATACAATTACATAAACTAACTAAAGTACAAAAAATAAAAAAAATTAGTTACAAACATTTAAAAAATATTACAACAATTTTAAACTAATTACACCTAATCTAAGCCCCCTAATAAAATAACAAGCCCCCAAAATAAAAAAAATGCCCTACCCTATTCTACATTAAAAAAGTTCAAAGCTCTTTTACCTTACCAGCCCTTAAAAGGGCCTTTTGCGGGGCATGCCCCAAAGAAAACTAATATTTTGCCTGTAAAAGAAAAATACAAACCCCCCCCAACATTAAAACCCACCACCAACATACCCCTAATATAACCCAAACCCCCCTTAAATAAACCTAACACTACCCCCCTGAAGATCATCCTACCTTGAGTTGTCTTCAGCCAGCCGACCCACCGATGGAACCGAAGAGGAGATCCAGAGCGGCAGAAGTGATCCTCCAAGGGGCCCTGAAGAAGTCTTCTGAAGTCATCATCCAGGCGGCGCTGAAGAAGTCTTCCATTCGGGCGATGTCATCTTCCAAGCGGCGCTGAAGAAGTCTTCCATCCGGGCGATGTCATCTTCCAAGCGGCGTCTTCAATCTTCTTTCTTCAGGATCCATCTTCATCCCGCCGACGCGGAACATCCTTCTTCCCCGACGGACTACCAACGAATGAAGGCTCCTTTAAGGGACGTCATCCAAGATGGCGTCCCTTCAATTCCGATTGGCTGATAGGATTCTATCAGCCAATCGGAATTAAGGTAGGAAAAATCTTATTGGCTGATTGAATCAGCCAATCAGATTGAGCTTGCATTCTATTGGCTGATCGGAACAGCCAATAGAGTGCAAGCTCAATCTGATTGGCTGATTGGATCAGCCAATCATATTGAACTTGAATCTGATTGGCTGATTCAATCAGCCAATCATATTTTTCCTACCTTAATTCCGATTGGCTGATAGAATCCCATCTGCCAATCGGAATTGAAGGGACGCCATCTTGGATGACGTCCCTTAAAGGAGCCTTCATTCGTCGTTAGTCGGTCGGGGAGGAAGGATGTTCCGCGTCGGCGGGATGAAGATGGATCCTGAAGAAAGAAGATTGAAGACCCCGCTTGGAAGATGACATCGCCCGGATGGAAGACTTCTTCAGCGCCGCCTGGATGATGACTTCATCGGATGGAAGACTTCTTCAGCGCCTCTTGGAGGATCACTTCTGCCGCTCCGGATCTCCTCTTCGGTTCCATCGGTGGGTCGGCTGGCTGAAGACAACTCAAGGTAGGATGATCTTCAGGGGGGTAGTGTTAGGTTTTTTTTAAGAGGGGTTTGGGTTAGATTAGGGGTATGTGGGTGGTGGGTTTTAATGTTGGTGGGGGGTTGTATTTTTCTGTCACAGGCAAAAGAGATGAATTCTTCGGGGCATGCCCCGCAAAAGGCCCTTTTAAGGGCTGGTAAGGTAAAAGAGCTTGGAACTTTTTTAATTTAGAATAGGGTAGGGAATTTTTTATTTTGGGGGGGCTTTGTTATTTTATTAGGGGGCTTAGATTAGGTGTAATTAGCTTAAAATTGTAATATTTTTTAAATGTTTGTAACTTATTTTTTTTATTTTTTGTAACTTAGCTTTTTTTATTTTTTGTACTTTAGTTAGTTTATGTAATTGTATTTAATTGTAGTTATTTGTATTTAATTTATTTAATTAATGTAATGATAGTGTAGTGTTAGGTTTAATTGTAACTTAGGTTAGGATTTATTTTACAGGTAATTTTGTATTTCTTTTAGCTAGGTAGTTATTAAATAGTTAATAACTATTTAATAACTATTCTAACTAGCTAAAATAAATACAAAGTTACCTGTAAAATAAATATAAATCCTAAAATAGCTACAATGTAATTATTAATTACATTGTAGCTATCTTAGGGTTTATTTTTCAGGTAAGTATTTAGTTTTAAATAGAAATAATTTATTAAAGTATAGTGTAGTGTTAGGTGTAGTGTTAGGTGTAATTGTAACTTAGGTACCTAGTTAAAATAAATTGAAATTTGCCTGTAAAATAAATATTAATCCTAAAATAGCTACAATATAATTATTATTTATAATGTAGCTATATTATGGTTTATTTTAAAGGTAAGTATTTAGTTTTAAATAAGATTAATTTAGTTAATAATAGAAATATTATTTAGATTTATTTAAATAATATTTAAGTTGGGTGGTGTTAGGGTTAGGGTTAGACTTAGATTTAGGGGTTAATACATATATTATAGTTGCGGCGGGGTCAGGGAGCGGCGATTTAGGGGTTAATACAAATATAATAGTTGCAGCGGGGTCAGGGAGCGGCGGTTTAGGGGTTAACATATTTATTATAGCTTGCGGTGGGCTCCGGGAGCGGCGGTTTAGGGGTTAATCATTTTATTAGAGTGGCGGTGGGCTCCGGGAGCGGCGGTTTAGTGGGTAATAACTTTATTTAGTTTCGACGGTGTAGGGGGGGCAGATTAGGGGTGTTTAGACTCGGGGTACATGTTAGGGTGTTAGGTGTAGACAGCTCCCATAGGCATCAATGGGATGTCTGGCAGCAGCGAACATGAACTTTCGCTATGGTCAGACTCCCATTGATTCCTATGGGATCCGCCGCCTCCAGGGCGGCGGATTGAAAACCAGGTACGCTGGGCTGGAAAAGTGCCGAGCGTACCTGCTAGTTTTTTGATAACTAGCAAAAGTAGTCAGATTGTGCCACACATCTGGAGTGACGTAGGAATCGATCTGTGTAGGACTGAGTCCGGCGGATCGAAGCTTACGTCACTAAATTCTACTTTTGCCGGTCTCTAGCCTTTGATAACTAAGGCGAATCAGCCTTGCCACAAATACGGCGCAGAATTCCAGCGTATTTGAGGTTGACGGCTTGATAACTAGGCCTCATTGTGTCAAAGCAAGCAACGTGTTTCTCAATTATACTGTAGGATCTGATCTGCACAATTGGCACTTTATGGTGCTTTCATAACTGTGAATGGTTTTATGTTATATCTCACATATGTTGACTTATGAATGGGTTACACTAGGAGGTGTCTTCTCTCATTTTATATTATAGGATATCATTGGTGAATGGTCTGACACCCTAAGAAAACCTGTCTGAGACTATTTTGATGTGTGAACTGATACACATTTTTATCATTAGTTGGATCGCTATTACGAACTTTCTTTACCAATATTATCGTTATTTCTTATTAATTTTATATTATATTGTGGGGGGGGGTTGTGTTTTTTTTTACTTTTTTAAAAAATAGTTTGTCTTGTGTGGTGCCCCTGCTATCACCAATAGTTGATATTTGTGGTTTATTGTATTAAATGTAAAATATAGTTATAAAACTGCTGTCATATATTGCTTAAGTCACGTATATGCTCCTACACCTTCCTAAGTGCTTTTCAACAAATTATACCAATAGAATGATGAACATTTGATAATACAAGTAAATTTGATTATTTATTTTTTACATTTTCACTCTAAATAAAAAAATATGTGGGATTTATGTCTCTTTAATGTCTGATTTGCATGTTTTTTAAAAGTGTAGATGCTACATAATCTTTAGTCAATGCTTTGCTTAGAAAACTTCACAAGTTTTACTTTCAGTTCATGTTGATTAACTTTGATTCCCTCTAAGTAATTTCCCTTTGAGAAAATGCAAGATTTCACCAATAAAGTAGTAGCTGTCTGTAACACATGAAAACCCGAGTATAGTGTCTATTTTTGTTGCTGGATAAAATGTAATTGCTTTTTTTTCTTTATAACTTATTCCTCTTTGTTACATTTTGACTATACTACTGCTTGAGATTAGAGATACAGTTGAAAGGAACAGCAAAATGGTGAAAGTTCTACCTCTCTCTCAAGTAGTAGAAGATTAAACTGATATTCCTTTTACTGTGGCTGAATGTGAATGGACTTACTGGTCAGTATAAATCTTATATTTAGAAATATAAGAACTGATCTGCATGCTCTTGGTTTCAAGTCACCTGATTTTACTGTCTGTTTCATCTTGTCTACATGAAAGATATCTGAGCCTTACAGCAAGAGAATTGTATATTGCAATAGAATCAATTATAAACAGTGTATTTGATGGTTATGAAAAATGTATTCTAATATTTTATCAAGGGTAATTGTGTATTTTAGAATACATGTTTTATATTGCTTAACAAATGTTTAATTTTTTTTACTAAAAAAATAATAATTTTCAAGCTGTTAAGAATAAATACAAGCTTGTCAGTGCAACCTCTTGAGACTACCTGTTGTAATTCACATTCTGCTTCACTCCTCAACTATTGAACCACACTACCTTCATTTGCAGAGTGTAGCACATCATCCTACAGAATCTTTTGCAGGCCTCCTTACCTCCAGGTGTCAGTACTAACCAAAAGCTGTAACCAGTGCCTGTATGGCCTGCTGTCTGCTGTTTATCGTGTGACTCTTTGGTTTGCTGCCTCTTATGTTCACTTGCTTTCTGCTTTCCTGGTCCTGCTTGGAGGTGTCCACACAACCTGCACAGTCCTTTTTCTTCAAACATCTCTGCGCCTTCAGCTCTTCAAAACTTTTTCTTCTTCTGCCGTCCAACCTTTGTATCAAAGGCCACACATTCAGCAGATATTGGGAGACCCTCCAAATTTAGCAGGTATGAAGCTTCGTCATAAGGCAACAGAGTTGGAAGCTGCTACAAGATGAGACCTTATTATCTAACCTTGACATGAGCTTAACTTGACTCTTAACTTTTTAAGAAAACATTAATTCTAGATACATACTTGTTTTAGCTACTCTTGGGGACTTTTCACTGTGTGTGCATGTCTAGACAAATAGCTCTATTAACTTCTGTCATCAGACCTGAGCTTCTAACATCTGCCCCTCCTTAACAAAGCAAGCAATTGGCAATTTGTTCAATGTCAAGGTTATATATCTCTTGCAAACTTCCAACTCTTCACTAATTACAGAACATTACCAGTTCAGAATTAATATAGTCTTGTATAATTTAATGAGAATATGAATGAAAGTCCAGCTACTATAGTAAGGATAACATTACTACACTCTCAGGTCCTGATGATCAAAAACTCTCCAGCATGGAGAGAAATCACCCAAAACCTTTGGGGGCTTTTTCAGAGCATTATTTTGAAATGTCTGTCTCACCTTCACATCCAGAACTCTGTATTGCTAGTTAAATAACTCTCAAACTAAAATGTGCCTATCTAACATTATTTGAGAGACCTCAAGGTACTGACGAGACATCTTAGATAGTCTCGTAGAGCGGAGAGCTTTAGATCATCGGGCCCTTGGTGCATGTTGCAAGCTTGAAAATTTGAAGGAGCCATCACCATTGCACAGTGGCCAGTTATGTTCAATCACTATTCTTAAACCGTGATAAACGTTTTTTTAAAGCCTATTGAATACTTTTTAGAAGTGATGGAGATTCAACACAAACTCAGTATAAATTATTAGGTAGAAAAAACTACAAGAACGAGAGTAAGTGTGCATGGATTTTGGTTTAGAGACACAGTTGCATGTTTATGAATTATGAAATCATGCAGCATTGCTTTAAAGCAGATATTCCACAAATAATTTTACATATGAGTTTATGCTAAATGTTATCCATTCATTAAATTTGCTTAGGGCATGTGTGACGTGAGGCTCTTGTTTCTGTTACAGAATAGGATGCACGAATCCCTCAAACTGTTTGACTCCATCTGTAACAACAAGTGGTTCACTGACACCTCCATCATTCTGTTCCTGAATAAGATAGACATCTTCCAGGAGAAAATCCAGAGCTCTCCACTTACTCTCTGCTTCCCGGAGTACACAGGTAGACAACCACCTGCAGGAATATACACAACTTCACACAAGTTCACGTTGTGTCAGGAATTCATAGAATAGTACACACACTTGCAAAAATGTGGATACAAGAGCAGACACCCTTCTAAGACACCGTGCAGGAATGCACATTTGTGCAATAATATATCAACAAGAAGGCATTTGGGATAACTTAGGTATATAAAAATGATATGGAGTTGTAGCCATCTCCAAAAATGTTCTCTTATTCACATCTGGTGCATTGTACACCAATGACTGCACACATTCTAGAATGCACACAGTTCAGCACAGACCACTGGGAGTATAAATGATTTTAGTAGTAAACAAAACCCAAACAAATATGAATATGCAGATATATATCTATATATGTGCTGCTTCAATATACACATTCCTTCCTGAAAACATACACTGCTTAGGTATACACATCTTTAAAGTGACACTAAACCCAAAATGTTTCTTTCATGTTTCAGATAGAGAATACAAATTTAAACAACATTACAATTTACTTCTATTATTTATATATCCTTAGTTGAAGAAAAAGCAATGCACATGGGTGAGCCAATCACACAAGGCTTCTATGTGCAGCAACGAATCAGCAGCTACTGAGCCTATCTATATATGCTTTTCAGCAAAGAGAATAAAACAAAATAGATAATAGAAGTAAATTAGAAAGTTGTTTAAAATTGCATGCTCTTTCTAAATCATGAGAGAAAAAATGTGTGTTTCATGTGCCTTTAAGTATACAAATAAACATACCTGCATAATGTGTGCAAACATAAATATACAGTACTATGCAGTACCATTAGATTTGTTGTTTTAGCAATGGTATAATGGCCATATGCACTTATTTCTCAGTCTCTTTAGTAGAATACAAACAGAAAATACAGGATATTTGTATGCAGTATAAAAAAACAGAGAAAAAAACATCTTCTATAGGCTAAACAAGTATGTAGTGTAACCTCCCCTTACACTTGAGCAGTGGCAGGAACATGGCTCTCATAAACCTTAATGGAATGGAACCCTAATAAATGTCATTGCTAACACCTGTATTTTTCCTACTATTTCATGTCAAAATGACTGCTATGAAAAAGCTATTTTTTTTTTTGCTCCAGGTTTGTTCAAGACATGCTTGAGTATTATATACACAAGTGGTATAAGTTTAATTCATTGGAAGCTTGCTAATAAGACCAACTTTCAATCACATCATTCCATTCAAAATGCAAAGATCATAGAATTTGGCAGACAAAAAATCATACTTTTGCATCAGCAAGGCCACTATTAAAGTGAAATAAGTGAAGAAACTGGAAACTCAAGATGTGGTATTCAAGCTGTTATAAATAAATTTGAAGAATCAGGAAAGGTTAAGGACAAAATAGGACTGGAAGGCCAAGGAAACTTTTAAGATCTGATTAGAAGATTCTTATAGTTTCTTCTTTGAGAGACCTAAAGAAATCCAGTAAGGACCTGGCTCAGCATCTGGCAGCTTCATCGGAATGCCAAGTTGACCCTTTTATACAGTCCGAATAAGCTTGATCAAGAATGGTCTTTGTGGAATAGTAGCAGCCAAGAAACCACTTTTTCGGAAGGGGAAAATGGTGAAAAGGCTAAGATATGCTAAAGCTCACAAAGATTGGAATAAAGATCATTGGAAAAGAGTATTATGGAGTGACGAATGCAAGTTTGACATTTTTGGGTCCAATCATCGACAATATGTGAGAAGAAGAGTTGAAGAGAGATGGAAGAATGAGTGCTTGCAACCTTCATTGAAACATGGGGGCTTAGGGCTGCATTTCTACCAGTGGTGTTGGCGATATTGTCCAAATTGATGGGATCATGAATGCTGAAAAGAACAGACAGGTTTTAATTCATCATACCATTCCTTCTGGAAAATGCCTGATTGGGAATAGTTTTATTTTTCAGCATGATAACGGTCCCAAGCACACTGCTAATGCAGTGAAATCATATTTGGAGAGAAAAACAGCTGATAAAACACTGACAGTCCTGGACTGGCCTCCACAGAGTCCAGACCTGAATATCATAGAGGCAGTATGGGATCACCGGGACAGAGAGAGAAATAAAAGACAAGCTAAATCTAAAGAAGAACTCTGGGAAGTGCTGAAAGAAGCCTGGTATAATATACCAGAAGATTACTTCAGAAAACTTCTGGACAGTCTCCCCAAAAGAGTTCAAGATGTGCTTAGGGCCAAGGGAGGTCACACTAAATACTGACTTTTGCCTGAAGAAGCCATTTTGTTCTGAACATTTTTTTTTTAATATATTTTTTGTACATATTTCCTGTATTTTCTATTTGTATCTTAATAAAAAGCACTGGCCTAAGACTTTTGCACAGTATTGTACATCTGAAAGATAGATAGTATTCTTTCATATGCACACATTTACATAAGTGTCCGCACCTGCATGTAAACATTTCATGAGTGTATTTGCCCTTTTTTACACATTCTCAATGCTAACTGGTATACATATATTCACATAAATATTAAACTGTATAGTATAAATTTGAATACAAGAATATACACACCAAGCAGAATATAAAACTTCATCTACAGTATCTGTAAAATATTTAGCAATATGCACACATTGAGTATGCTATAGCGAAACTTACATTAGCATGTGCATGTGTTTGCATGTAGTTTTATTGTTGTGTGCTGAAATGTCTGCAGGAATATTCATCTATGAATAATGAGTATAGTCTCATTTCCACCTTGGTACTTATAAATCTCTTGGGAACCTTTAAATTGGTGCCTCAACCTTTCTATGTTTACCCTTGCTTGAAAAAATGTATGTCCTTTGTTAGATTTTCCTCTCTTTCATATAGGGTTAGAAAGAAATGTAAGAGCCTTTTCTGTCATGTTAATCAAGCTAAAATCTTGCTTAAAGGAACATGAAACCCAATTTGTTTATTTCATGATTCAGACAGAGCATGTGATTTTTAACAACTTTCCAATTTACTGTTCTCTGTGTATCCTTTGTCGAAAAGGATACCTGGTAGACTCAGGAGCTGATGATTGGTGGGTGCACTTATATGCCTCCATATTTTTGGCTCAATTAATGTGTTTAGCTAGCTCCCAGTAGTGCATTGTTGCTTCTTTAACGAAGGGCACCAAGAGGGTGAAGCAAATTAAAAAATAAAAGTAAATTGGAA